>NW_025999842.1:64158751-64162919 GCF_001458135.2 Marmota marmota marmota
AAAAAAAAAAAAAAAAAAAAAGGTAACCACATTATTAAACACTTGGACTCAGAGATAAGGAAAAATAGTTTATAACAACATCTGGGCATATTTCCTAGTCTATTACTCAGACACATTAGGTTATTCCTTTTGCACAGTTTACTTGAATATATGTATAATTACAACATGCATAACATAACTAAAATATGTATAATAATATGAATTTTGCATCTTGTTTGTCACTTAACATTTAAAGGACTTTTAAAAATAATAGTGCTATTACCAACTAGCATATTTTCAAAATCTAAGACTTTTTTTTTTTTTTGGTTCCAGGGATTGAACTCAGGGGCACTCGACCACTGAGCCACACCCCCAGCCCTATTTTGTATTTTATTTAGGAGACAGGGTCTCACTGAGTTGCTTAGCACCTCGCTTTTGCTAAGGCTGGCTTTGAACTCGAGATCCTCCTGCCTCAGCCTTCTGAGCCATTGGGATTATAGGCATGTGCCACGGCGCCCAGCCTTAAGAGTTTCTTTTTTATATCGGCCCATAACTTTGAAAGTGCTCAACAGATACAGATATTTCTCAATTTCTTAATATTGTTATGCAATATGACAAATGAAATGGGAGTATTTTGTATTAGCTGACTAGGCCATATTTGCAAATAAAAGACCATCCTAAATTTGCCATGTATACAGTTTCTGAAATAATACCTGTTTCTTACTCTAGGAACCTTTTTTTTTTTTTTGGGTGCTACTAGGAATTGAACCCAGGGGTACTTAACTATAAAGTCATATCCCCAGCCCTTTTTTTTTTAAATTTTGAGACAGGGTCAAGCTAAGTTATTAGGGCCTTGCTAAATTGGTAAGGATGGCTTTGATTTGTGATGTTCCTGCCTTAGCTTCCCAAATGGCTGTGATTACAGACCATGTACCACCATGCCCAGCTTACTCTAGAAATCTTGCAATAGGTTTGGGTTTAAACACAATTTTGAATAACAGAATACATACTTTTTAATCTAAAAATTTCTTTACTCCACTTTCTGTCTCCATTTTCCATAGAGTGCATAAATAGTGACTCTCTACAGCAATGCACTACCATTTACTTTGATGATGCCATACAAATAATAAACTTACTTTCCATGGTCTTCTAATGCCTTTAAAGAATTCTGGCATCCACATTGGTAACACCACAGCTTCTTTCAGCAACTTTTTAGCCTCTACTAAATCAGCAATATCATCCCTGAAAGATATTCATCACAATTCCTTAGATTATATATTTAACTCTATGTATTAAATCTTCAGAACCACTGACAGCACACAACTTTATACTGCTGATACAATGTTAAGATTCTCTCTGGGCATTAGTGAAATAATACATTGTGATGAGGCCCACCATGTCAATCAGTGTACATAAAATTATCTTTGATTCTTGGCAGAAAAGGTTTTCAGCTGGCCTTTTTAGAACGCTGGCCTATAAGCCTCTTAAGTAAACATTTGAGTTGTGTCTCATCTGAAATTCTTGGGACCAGAAATGTTTCAGATTTTGGAATATTTCCATAGACTAACAGTTGAGCATCCTATCTGCAAACTCTGAAATGCTCCAAAATCTACTACCCTGGGGTTTTTTTGTTGTTGTTTTTTGGTACCAGGGATTGAACTCAGGGGTACTCAACCACTGAGTCACATCCATGCCCTGATTTTGTATTTTTTATTTAGAGAGAGGGTCTCACTGAGTTGCTTGGTGCCTCGCTTTTGCTGAGGCTGGCTTTGAACTCTCTCTCAATCTTCCTCCCTCAGCCTCCTGAGCTGTGGGGATTACAGGCATGCACCAAGGAGCCAGGCCAAAATTCAAAACATTTTGAGGGTCATATCTATGCTCAAAAGGTTCTAGATTATTTCAGATTTTTTATTTTCAGATTAGGGATGTTCAACCTGTATTATCATGCTGATTCATTTTTAAATCCTGCTTTTATGATGCTCACTCCATAACCCTCCCACCCTGATCTAGAAACAATGAACTCATTAAACAACAATATAAAGAATAAAAGGGGCATAAAGCAGAGATAGGCTATAATACTGTTGCTTTACCTCCAACTCAATTAAAAGGTAGAATCCACAGTTAAAGAGTATCATAAAAATTACTATGAAGAACCCCTACCACTACTACTGATACACATATCAATTTTATTATGAAAATGAATTTTGACTGTATAAATATCAAATACCAAAAAATTTTAAGTAGCACACAAAACCATACCTAATAATCATTAAGGTTTTAAAGGGAAATATATAACAGAATATGCCTAGCTTTGTTGTTTTGAAAATGGGCTTTAAGTATGCATTGTGATAGATTATAGATTTTTGATTAGACATAATACTAATTAAAGGTGATAACTACTGTTTGAGTAAAAGGACACAAAAGCAACATTTATCAAATGCTATAGGTAAGCAAGATACATACATAAAAATCACTAGAGGATGTCCCCAAAGAAGATGAAATTTCTATGATCTTATTCTCATTTTATACATAATTATTAATTTAAAAAATCTTAAACAAATTGGTACAACGTGGGTCCAAGTGAAGTGCTTTATTAAGTGTCTGACTTATACTGTATCTAATCTGGTTCTGTCCTACAGAACAGGTCCTTAGTACATGATCACCTTTGCTCCATCAAAAAGCATCATTAGCACCTAATGGTCTTAATTTTTCTTTGTTCTTTTTTAATAGCACCTAATTATCTTATTGTGAGATGTGACTTACCATCGAACATTGGGGTTCTGAGAAATTATGTCTCTTTCCAAAGCTTCTACTAAGTCCTTATCATATCCAGTACTATCAAATTTATTTGTCTCTGGTTCTGTAACAGCAGCAGGTGACTTGTTCTACAACAAGAGAAAAAGAAAAAAGCTTTTTATTGAAAGATTTGTTTCTGTGAGTCAGAAACAAAGGTGGAATTCGAATTCAAATGATATTCTTTCTTGTTTCTTTTTTAGTACTGGGGATTGAACCAAGGGGCACTTTACCACTGAACTATATCCCCAGCCCTTTTTTGTTATTTATTATTTTGAGAAAGAGTCTAACTTAGTTGCTCAGGCCCTTGCTAAGTTGCTGAGGCTGGCTTTAAACTTGTGATCCTTCTGCCTCTGCCTCTTGAGCAGTTTGGATTATAGATATGTGCTACTGTGCCCAGTTAGAAGGTACTTTCTGGTTCTCTTCCTTTTCTCCCATACTGTGCTGACAAAGCACAATAAATTTGAACTAAGCTACATCCCCAGGCATTTGTATTTTTTTACTTTGAGAAAGTGTCTTCAGGGGCTGGGATTGTGGCTCAGCAGTAGAGCTCTCGCTAAGCACGGGCGGGACCCGAGTTCAATTCTCAGCAGCACATAAAAATAAAGGCATTGTGTTGTGTCCACCTACAAAAAAGATTCTCTCTCTTTCTCTCTTTAAAAGAAAGAAAGAAAGTGTCTTCATAAATTGCTGTTGCTAGCCTCCATCTTGTGATCCTCCTGTCTCAGCCTCCGAAGGACCTGGGATTACAAGCATGTGCCATCACATGCTTTCATGGTATTTTATTTCATTAGTTGAACTAGTGTGATCTCCTTTAAGTACACATTAGTTCAATAATTTGCTCTAAGTGAAAATCCTAATCAGTAGGAGATGAGGAAAAAAAAAAAAAAAAACAGAAGGATTAAAAAGAACCTGGACTCTTTCTGTCTCAAATTAAAGCTGAAGATGAAGCTAGGTACAGTAGTGTATGTCTGTAGTCCCAGTTGAGATGGGAAGATTGATTGCACCCAGGAGTTCCAGACCAGCCTCAGCAACACAGGGAGACCAGGTTTAAAAAAAAAAAAAAAAAAAGAAAGTAGCCAGGCATGTGGCCAATACCTGTAATCCCAGCAACTCCAGAGTCTGAGGCAGGAGGATTGAAAGTTCAAAGCCAGCCTTAGCAAAAGTGAGGCACTAAGCAACTCAGTGAGACCCCATCTCTAATTAAAATGTAGAATCAGGCTGGGGATGTGGCTCAGTGGTTGAATCCCCCTGTGTTCAATCCCTGGTACACCCCTCCCCCTGAAATGACACAAATGACAGCTATTTGGGGAGGGCCTCAGGATGTATCTCTGTGGTAGAGTGTGTGCCTGGCATGCATGAGGCTCTGTGTTGACTCCCAAGTCTGGGGCGGGGG
>NW_025999842.1:64164261-64172155 GCF_001458135.2 Marmota marmota marmota
GGGGGGGGGAAGCTGGATTCTCATTTCCAGAAAATGGAGCAGATGTGCTTCTCACTATTCTTTCCACTGGGAAGAACTAAACCCCTTGGGCATTATATATATAATAAACATAAGATCATTCAAAGGTTGGGAGAACGCAGCAGACCAGCCAGGGAACTTGGACATGGTATGAGTTCCTTGGGATTTCTTTTTCTTTCATATATCTAGACTCGGAGTTGAGAAGCCAGCAACCTGAAAACACCAATATGGACAGAAGTCTGATTTCTGTAACCAAAGAAGCAAGTCAGGAGCTTTAGACAATAACCCTCTATTCCACAGAACAGCTGTGGCCCTGTACCACTCAGGCCAGCAAAGTGGAGAAACTAAGACTCTCTCTTGGAAACTTATAATGAAGTACTTCAAACCCCCACTGGATGGCAATAGTGGCCAAGTAAGAAGCTGGACCTTTCATGCACACCAACCAGTAACAACATCCCCCGTCTATCACCACCAGTCAGTTGAGACCAGAAAGGAACCTCCACTACATGGCAGTAAGTGAGGAACTGGGTAAGTGTCAGAGGAGGACATAAGGAGAATCACGGTGAGATCACCCAACCACAGTGTCACTGGAAGTCATGTGGAGGATTTCTAACACAGCTCAGCAACAGTAAGAACCTTGCTCCTACTCAGGGTCAAAAGAGGCCTGCCAGGGAATCTGGACTTCTGCTTCCTCCTAGCAGCACTGGTACCCCTACTGTTCCTCTGAGACCAGTGTTAGACAGCAAAACAGGTGTAAATTCTGTCTAGAGTCTCATAATAATATGCAAATGGCCAGGTTTTAATACAAAAATCACTCTTACCAAGAACCATGAAGATTTCAAACTAATGAGAAAAAAAAAAAAAGACAACAGATGCCCAACACCAAAATGACACACATGTTTTCTGACAGGGGCTGAGGCTGTAGTTCAGTAGTAAAGCGCTGGCCTAGCATATGTGAAGCACTGGGTTCGATCCTCAGCACCACATAAAAATAAATATACTGTGCGTTCATCTACAACTAAAAAAATATTTTTTAAAAAAGAGTTTTCTGACAGATTTTAAAGCTTATTAAGTGCTTCAGTAAATAAACAGGAACACGTTTGAAACAAAGAGACAAATGCAGAAAGCCTGAGAAATCCAAAAGAAATCCATGCCAACATACCCTATAATTAAACTTTGGAAAACTAATCAAAGAAAAAACTGAAGGCAGTGAAAGAAAATCAACACCTTACCTATACAGAAAAACTATTCCAATGAAAGCACATTTCTTAGAAACCAAGGAGGCAAGAGTGAAGTAGTATAATATTTTACAAGTATAAATAAATACTGTCAGCTCAGAATCTTATACCCAGCAATATAACTTATATCCTTCAGAAAGAAAGAGTACATCAAAACACTTTCAGATGAAACAAAGAGACCAAAACTAAAAGAAATATGACTAAGTTCTCTAAACAGAAAGGAAAAATATATCAAGAAAGCCTGATAGTCAGAAAGGAGGAAAACATTATAAGCAAGAATATAAGAAGCACAACAGGCACGTTTTGCCATTTTCAGTTTTCTAAATTCTGTGAGAGTTGAAGCAAAAATGATAATACTGCCTGAAGTGGTTCTAAATGTACAGAGAGGGAATATTTAAGATAATTGTAAATAGAAAGAGAAATGGAATACAGAGGTAGGATTTCTACATTTCATTCAACTCATGACAACAATGGTAAACCACTACACATTCCATATATACTCACACACATATACATGAAATATATACATGAAATATCTTGAGCATCCACTAAAAATGCTATACAGAGATAGGCTAAAAACGCTATAGATGAATCAAAATAAAATTCTAAGTTATTTTCAAGTAATCCAGAGAATGCTGGAAAAAAGAATACAGGGGGAAAAACAATCCCAGAATATCCAGCAAACAAAAATAAAACGACAGATTTAAGCCCTAGTGTAACAATTACATTAATGAAAGTGATCTAAACACATCAATAAAAAGACAGAGACTGGAATAATAGATTTTAAAACATGATCTCACCATATGCTATAATCTCACCATATGATAACTTATTAAGGTAATACCATCAGACACTTATTCTAATATAATTATATAAGCAAGTTGGAGGCAGAGGAAGGAAAAAATAGGTATCAGGGAAACACTAATCAAAGGAAAGCAGTCATGACTATTTTTAATATCAAACAAACTTCAGAACCAAGAAAATTAACAGAGACAGAAGGGACATTATATGATATAATGAAAAAATTATATAATGATAAAATATAAAAAGGACATTATATATTGAAGACAGAGCAATCCAAACACAAGAGCTGAAAAATTCATGGACAAAAACTGATAGAACTGAAAGAAAGACAAATCCATAATTATAATTGGAGATTTTAATACCCCATCTCTCAACAACTAATAGAACACTAGAGAAGTAGTTTAGAAAATATATAGCAATGCCTATACTCAGCAAAGACAGATAAGAATTTCTCATACTGCTGCTGATTTATGTTTACTTTCTATACATTCTTCTCCTTCTCTGCTCCTTAATAAAGAATTAATGGGTGGTCAAAAAAGTATATAAACTGAAGGTTAAAATACTTTAACCTTTATTTATTTATTTTTCATCAGTAAATACACATGAGCGTGTATCTCCCTCTGGGACTTACTTTTGTCCTTTTTTCCCTCCAAGTAATAGGGCTTGAAACCAGGACTTGGCCAAGCAAGAGGTCTACTACTTGTATCTCCAGCTCTTTTTTATGTTTTATTTTGAGATAGGGTCCTTCTATTTTCGTCCTATCCTTTTTTGGGGGGGTACTTTTAACTTAATATTTCTACTTCGGTATTTGGATAAATTAAAGAACATTTGAATGTAGTTATTAACTCCTAAAATATCTCAAGATTCTTTTTAAAAATCCATGCATTAGTAAAACTGTTTAATCCAACAGCAAATATAGTATATTCTCATTTTATCTGAAATATTTGGGGAAATAATAGCTACATTTATTGAGTATTCCCAATGTACTAGAAGAAAGTCATCTCATTTAGTCTCACAAAAACTAGTGCTATTATAATTTCATATCTTGACTGGAGGTGTAGCTCAGTGGCAGAACATGTTCTCAGCATGCACAAAACACTGAGTTCAATCCCCGCATGGAGGAAAGAAAAAATCAAAGAGAGAAAGATTTTATTTTATATCTGAAGAGATAAATTTAGAAAAACTGATAAGGTAACACCATCAGAAATAGCAGACTGGAGCTTAAACACAGATCTACCTAAATCCAAAACCCACACTCTTCATCGCCATGCTATGTATTCCTGCCTTAACATGCAGATTATATTAAGCTTTTCCCAGCTAATGGATTTGTTGATAGTATTACCTCAGGTTAAATATCATATCTCAGGATATAAAAGTCGATATGAATGTAAAAGGTAGAGGACGATGAGCTCCACAGACCACAGATAGTTACAGGGTTTAGAATCCAATCACTAGACAGGCCAGGACAACCCTGGTATTCATAATGCTCCATAAGACTAGGTTCAATAGCCACCTTTTCCATCTTATTTCTTGTTCAGAAACTAAAACAGAACTACTGTTGCTGGAACTGCAGGAATATAAGACTATAGGATTACCCCATTAGAAATAATCTCAATAAAGGAATCTCAAAGGAACTGACTATCCACATTTATAAAGGTAAGTGACACCCAGAAATTAGCACCTATATATTTGTCAACAAAAAGGTGAGACTTTGCTAGTTACTGGATGAAATTTTCATGCAGAATTATAAGGCTAGGTTGAAAATCAGAGAAAGAAATTAAAGCAGAGGGGCTGATTTGATGTTTTGGAAAGGACTGGACAGGAGCAGCACTGAGGACTTTACCTTTTGCTATACAGTGTCTGACTTGCCCAGGTGGCAAAGAGGGGTTCTTTTGGCATAGCAAGCCATATAAGTCACCCTGTGCTTTACAGTCTTGGGCGGGGGATGAGAAGAACAGGTGGAAATAGTGGTGACAGAAATTAAGTTCCTAGATTCCCATATGCTCCTAGACAGGTTAAGCCCTTAAACACTAGTCATTAGCATAAAAATCTTGATTTCTAAATATATTACCCACTAATAGGGCCCAAGGCTCCCTTGGAGAAATGAGAATTTCAGGAAAAAGGCAAGGAAAGTACAAGATGAGCCTGAACACCCCCATTATGCCAGAAAATAAGGTGCTCAGAGAATGTAGGGTACATGTCAAAAGACATAGGATCTAGTATCAAAGGTCTCCCCCTTCTCAAATCTTAGACAACTTAAGCATCAAAATAATAATGAGGGCTGCGATGGTAAAGCACTTGGCTACCATGTGTGAGGCCCTGGGTTCAATCCCCTGTGGGGGGTGGGGAGGTGTCAGTGTTAAAATAATAATGATAGGAACAGATTACATAAAACGAGAATCCATGTTATATAAAATCCATGCTCTAAACAAGAATCCATGACTCCACATAGGTATAATGAAGAGAAAAAAGACAAAGCTGTTCCTTATAGTAGAATGCTAATTAACTAACATGGAAGAAATAATGGCATTAGAAAGCCATGATTTTGTAATCAGCATGGAAACAGTTTAGTCAAGAATCAAAGAATACTAAAACAAGTGGACGAAATGTTGATGAGAAGGCAAGATATTTACATAGTCTCAAGTGTCTCCTCAGAAATTATTACAAATGTTAAAATAGTAAGCATGTAGCAGAAAAAAACTGGAAGATACCACCTTAGTCAAGTGATCCAATTTCTCACCAGTAACAGGACAAACAGACATCCTGTGCTTTATGAGAGAACACAATATCATTCCAGTGGTATGATAATCTAACCATGAGGAAAATCAGACAAACCCAAATGGAGGAACATTATAAAACAAATGACCTGTACTCTTCAAAAATGCCAGTTAAAAAAAAAAAAAAAGGCTAAGGAAATGTTCATATTAAAAGATACTAACAAACCAACAAACCATGTATAGTTCTATGTTGGATCCTGACCCAGAGTGTGACAAGGAAGAGCTGTAAATAACTGGCAGTTTCATGAAGGCCTGCAGATTAGATGACAGCACTGTCTCAATGTAATACTCACAGATTTTAGTATTGTATTATGTTTATATAAAACAATGTTCTGATACTTAGGAACTACACTCTAAAATATCAAAAGAGTAAAGAGGCATTATACCAACAACTCATTATCAGATGGTTCAGGAGAAAATATATACAAAGAAAATAAATGAAAAGCAAAAAGGGCAAAGTATTAATAATTGGTAAAATTAGGTAAAAATATATGGAAATTCTTTGTACTATTATTTGCTAGTTTGAAACAATATCAAAATATTTGTTGAATGGTGATTGGGCAAAGTCTCAGACTAGGAGTAGAAGGACAAAGGTTTTATGGCAAACTGATGATTAAAACTTACTAAAATTATGTATAGCCTTCATTGTTCTTTTTTGTAAAAGTCTTCATTTTTAAGGTTAAAAAATAACTCTTTCATTTGTGAAAATCAGTAACATTTACCTTTTCCTCTCTTCCTTTATTCTGTTCTTTCTTTTCACGACAACGAACTGCTTTCCCTCTATCATTGTGAAGATTTTGTGCAGATGGACGGTGAACTCTGACAGTTGTATTTGGGCGGTTACCATGTGGTTTAGGGTCACCATACTGAGGAGACTGGCGTTTTCTAGGTCCTGGTGAGGGTCTAATCAAACAAAATCATTAAAATCATCATCTCCTAGAGTTGGTCCAAATATGAACAAAGAATGTAAGTTAGATTCATGAACTAAAAAAGCCAAGGCAAAAACTGAACACCAAGACAGGACTGAAGAAATCTCAGGATGTTTAAAACTAAAACCTGAAGTTTCAATCTGATACAGCTGCTGTGGTGATTTAATGAGACAAAAGCAGTCCAGTTATATTATAGAAATAATGATGGGGAAAGTAATGGGCATCTCTACTTAAAAAGGACATTGCTATACATAAAATATGATTAAAAATTAGGCTGAGTGCTGGAAACTGAAAAAAGAGCAATTATCAGAGAAGAGAGTTTTATTCAAAAAAAGAAAATAGCACAAATATTGAATTTACATTTATCCACTGGTATATATGCAATTTGTGTCATTTTATTTAAAATAATTGTCGGGCTGGGGATGTGGCTCAAGCGGTAGCACGCTCGCCTGGCATGCGTGCGGCCCGGGTTCGATCCTCAGCACCACATACAAACAAAGATGTTGTGTCTGCCGAGAACTTAAATAAATAAATAAATATTTATTTAAAAAAAATAAAATAAAATAAAATAATTGTCATGTTTAATTAATAACATTTTAATCATTTTCCCATTTTTAAATACTGGTATAAGCACTAGCTGTGGACAGTTACAGAACTCATGTACGTTTACATCCATCACCTTTATTTCTGTGTCAGAATTTGGCACCTGAAATATTTGTTTGGCTCCTACTATGCTCCTAGATTTCACAAGGGCCATTAAAAGGGGGCAAAAAATAAAAAAGGAAGGGGATCCTATCCTCAAGTACCTCAGAGCATATTTCAAACAAAAGAAGATATTTAAGTCTAGGCAAATCTACCAGAAGATATGAAACAAACCCAGTGCCAAAGCAATGGGAACGGCCTCATGATGACAGAAAACAACCTGGGCCTGTAAACACAGGACTTGAACTAGATAGACTAGAGGGAACAACTGCAGGCAAGCAAAGAAATAAAAATGAACTCAATCAATGTAAAGGGCTATAAAGAGACAAGCCTGACAGGTAACAATGTGGATTAAGAGATGGTATTATAGGTAAGGTGGTTTTTTAAGAAGAAGGTCTGAGGGGCTGGGGATGTGGTTCAAGTGGTAGCTCACTCGCCTGGCATGCGTGCGGCCCAGGTTCGCTCCTCAGCACTACATACAAAGAAAGATGTTGTGCCCGCCGAAAACTAAAAAATAAATATTAAAATTCTCTCTTAAAAAAAAAAAAAAAAGAAGAAGAAGGTCTGAACTAAGTTCAAGACTAATCCTTCTAAAACATTTGCAGTGGATTCACCCAACTGCCAACAAGAAGTCACTGAAAAGGTTCAGTTTTAGAAGGTTAGACTAATACTGAAAAAGAAGTACTGATAAAATGCAAAGTGCAGGGAGATGTTTGTAGGTTACAGATGTTAAAAAGACATGAGGGCCTAGCTTAAGGCAGTGGCAGGGAGAGGAGCCTGAGAGATGGCTAAGAAAACAAGCCATCAAATATCCGAGCAGAAGTAAAGGAAAGTGAAAGCACTGAAGCATTCATGTATGTGGCTTGTTTAAGGAAGAAAATGAAAACACAGGCTGACTCAACTATTCTTATTTCTACTTGTGAAATTAAAATAAAAAAGTGGAAAAAAGGTTTACTCACAGACATTCACTGCAACTTTATTTATAATAATGAAAAAAGGGAAAACAAGCAATCAGCACATGGTTCACTATGCAGGTTACATCCACTCAGAAGAGTAGCAAAAAACCTTTAAAAAGAGGCAGATAAGGGCTGGGGTCAAGGCTGAATGGCAGAGTGCTTGTCGAACACACGTGAGGCACTGAGTTCGACCTTTAGCACTACATAAAAATAAACAAATAAAACAAAGGCATTCTGTCCATCTACAACTACAAAAAAATTTTTTTTAAAAGTTTGACATTGGGCTGGGGATGTGGCTCAAGCGGTAGTGCGCTCGCCTGGCGTGCGTGCGGCCTGGGTTCGATCCTCAGCACCATGTACAAACAAAGATGTTGTGTCCGCCAATAAGTGAAAAATAAAAATGTTAAAGTTCTCTCTCTCTCCCTCTCTCTCTGCCTCTCTCTCTCTTTAAAAAAAAAAAAAAAAAAGTT
>NW_025999842.1:64179098-64186663 GCF_001458135.2 Marmota marmota marmota
GTTGGGAAACCATGTAGTTCAGCACGTACACCCCTCTTGGCTTAAACCAATCAGTTCAAACGAATACCCCTTTTGTACTGACCAATCACCCATACCCAACTTGTTTCCGCCAGTGAATGTGCTAATCATGTCTTAGAGTTGTTATTTGATTTTCCCGCAGTGTGTGATGATTTGCTAAAAGAGGCTATGATGTATGTGAAGTCCCTGCCCTCTCCAAAAAATGTATAAAACTGCTGCAAACCCTGAGCTCAGGGCCTCTCAGTGTCACCAGTTGCTGTGTGTGTGCGTGGAGGACCGAGCTAGCTTGCAATAAACACCTCTTTGCTGCTCACATAGATCTTGGGTTTCTGGTGGTCTTTGGGGGTCCCGAATTCGAGCATAACAGACTCACTAAGTTGCCCAGGCTGGCCTAGAATTTGCAATCATCCTGTATTAGCCTCCCGAGTCATGGGATTACAGGCATGTGCCACCATGCCCAGCCTAAACTAAATTCTTTTTTTTTTTCATTGTGAAAAAGTCTTTATTTTAAGAAAAAAAAATTAGTTATCAAAAAATTTAACAAGTTTCACTTAGCAAAATACTGTTGCAGTCTGGCTGGGCACAAATAACCTAGGCACCACGAGGCACTTGTAGGTTCAAACAGGAACTATTTATTGCCCAAACTCTCACCAGCACTCCACTCCATGCGAGCTCCCAGGGAACTCTCTTGCCCTCAACGGGGCTCCCGGAGAACTCAAAAGTAGCAAAATACACCCAAAAGGAAATCACAATACAAAGAAATCTTTAAGTCAAGGCCTCACCAATTCCTACAGTATTAGTATTGTGTCTCAGTTCTCAAAACTAACTTTAAAAAGCTTAATCTTAACCTAAAAATTTTAAATGAAGAAGAAGAAAAAAATAGAACAAACATGAGAAATGTTTCTCTTTGAATTAGGGATCTAGCACCTTTGAGTTCTCCCAAAAAGTACATCTCCCCAATGTGTTCACTGTGGTGTTGTGTAAAAGATCCATATTTTAACATACTTAAAACTACTTTAACTCAGATAACATCTCTGAAGTATACTACCAAAATGTTAATCAAGAAAAGCTGAAGAAAATAGTTTTTAGTTTACTCAATATCACATGCCAGAAGAAAAGTCTGCATGAGAAAACACTGAAGAGGTAATTTTTTAATCCAGATTTCAGAAACTCATGGTGCTAAATGGGTCCCACAGCTTTCTCTAGTTATGAACTGCTTTTCACTGCTTGTTGGCTACCTGTGAAAATTTGGTTGAAATAACTCAAATGTTACACAAAACTAGTCATATCCACCCATGCTGTTCTGACCGCTATAGCCGGCCCCATAACAGCCACTCACTGACTGGCTCTCCAGGCCACTATAAGTGGCCTAGGCAGCTGACTCACCCATGCTCTGCATCACCTGGCTGCTATAAGCCCCATTGCTGGCCCCTGTTGTTGAATTCAGGAAGAGTTCTATGTATCTGTGCTGCACGTTGGCCCTGTCTTTTGACATAGCTGCCACAGCTTCTTCATGGGTGGCAAACTCAACATCTGCTTCGCCCGTCACTCTACCATCAGGGCCAATCTCAATATGGACTCTCATAGGGTTGAGTGGAGAGAAGTTGTAAATGTCGTTCTCTGTTGCTTTTAGGGCAGCCCCCTCATGTGGACACAGTGGCCAGTGGTGCTCTGCACTGTGAATTCACCATCTCCATATCTATGGTCATACATTCCTGAGAAACAGTAACTGAGGTCTCTCCCAAACAGGTCGGTGGTAAAGCCGTAGCCATCACTCAGACTGCTGTACTCCTCATAGCCCCCATAGCCTGCACTGTAGGCACCAGACCTCATCCTCTCCAGGCCCGCCTGCTTCACGACGCCAATGTATGTCCAGGCTGTGCCTGGCCGGTCATAGGTCCCCTGCCCCTGCACAGACATGAACTTCAGAGGCGGATCAGAATATGACCTAACTTCCTCCTGACTGCTCTTAAACACTTCAATATACCTATGCCCTATTCTCTCCTTGTGCTTCCCTAGAGCCTTTTCAGCTAATTCCTGTGAGGCAAACTGCACAAAGGCCTCCCCTATAATCTTGCCCTCGGGGTCTGTTGAGAGCCACAGTTTAGTTGGAATGAATGAATGAATGAATGACGCCTGGCATTTTGCTAGAGGGAATGGTTGAAAGGTGACCCTGCCCTGGGATTAGGGCAGATCCTCAGGGGAATAGGGCGGCTCCAGGATTAGGGCGGATCCTGCTGCTCCTGTTGAGTTGAGCTCCTGTTGGGGTTCCGGGAGAATTGGTGCAGGTGGAATTGAGCCAGTGTGTTCCCGGGAAGTGTGTGTAGAGTGTCAGTGAGAGTTTGGGAATAAAGGTTGCTGTTTTAAAAAAAAAAAAAAAGGTTGCTGTTTGAACCTACAAGGCTGTGTGGCAGCTTGGTTATTTTGTGCCCAGCCAGACTGCGGCAGGGGTCCACAGGCAATGTGATCCCGTTTGGCACAATTTCCAACCCTGAGAAGAACTGAACGATTTCTTCCTTTGTGCATCCAAAGGGAGTCCCCGAAGCCGCTCGAAGCCATCATTGGCAGTGTCAGTGCTGTTTGGACCACTGTGCTTCAACACCCAATCCATCTGGGTTCTGTGTGACTTGAACACCTCGATGTATGGTGTCCCATGCTTTCCCTGTCTTTTTTCAGGGCCATTTTTACATCATCTTCTGATTCAAGTTCAACAAAAGCCTCACCACTCTGCCTGCCTTCTCCAGTGTAAATGAAATGGACACTTGCAACCCCATCGTGAAACGTGCAGTCGGAGAGAAAGTTCTGCAAGTCCTCAATTGAGCAGGACCAGGGCAGGCCACGGAGTTTGACCACAAAACCTTCACCTCCCTCAGGGCCCAGCATCATGGACACTTGACAAGGCAAATGTCAGACAAGCTTGGGCACAGGTTTCTGTGGCTCAAGGAAAGATGGATGCCTTTAGTGGGAGACACTTAAAGTAGGTAACAAATTGTCCACTGAAGAAGGTAGGGCTGATTTCTACTTTCATCAAACAAGCCCTGCTTGCAGCCAGAGAACCTCAAATTCCACCTACGCTTAGAAATGTAGAAGGCTCTGGGGAAAGTCCAGGTGCATCTTTTTTGTTCTTAACCATGCCGCCAGGACTAGGCCATTGGGTCCAAAGTACGAGAGTAAACTAAATTCTTTGAAAGCAGGATATATACATGAAAGGTGTGAGACTATATCCTCAGTGCATGACACATGATCTTATTAAACATCTGGAGACGTAGAGATTGCAAGTTTAATGCCAGTCTCAGCAATTTAGTGAGAACTTCCACAACTTAGCAAGACCCTGTCTCAAAAAATAAATAAATAGTCTATGCGTTTTGAAGTTAGAAAAACTTTTTTTTTTTTTTTTTTGGTTAGAATTATAATTCTGCCACCTTAGTCTAGACCTTTACTTTTTTTTCTAAGCCTCAGTTTTCAAATCAGGGATAATAGCTAGGCATGGTGACACATGCCTGTAATCCTAGCAACTCTGGAGACTGAGGCAGGAGGATCACAAGTTCAAGGCTGCACTCAGCAATTTAGTGAGATTTAAGCAACTTAGTAAGACCCTGTCTCAAATTTAAAAACAGTAATAGGAAAGGAAGCTGGGCACAGTGGTGCACACCTGTAATTCCAAATTCCAAATCTGAATTTGATCACACAGCCTCAGCAACTTAGTGAGGTCCTAAGCAACCTAGAGAGATCCTGTTCCAAAATAAAACAAAAAAACCTGGGGATGTGGCTCAGTGGTTAAGCGCCCATCCCTGGTACCAAAAACAAAAAATGCAAGGGAAAGGGGCTGGGGAGATAGCTCGGTGGTGAAGTACCCATGGGTTCAATCACCAGCACAAAAAAACTGATAAATAACAACAACAACAAAAAAATGGGATAGTAACTACTTCTATTTTGCAAAGAGTCAATCTTTAATAAAGGCTAAATGCATCCTTCTGAAAACTTTCTACATATTAGAACCTAGCCTAATCTTTGCACTTAGTAGAATATAGATATATGGATATAGATAATATAAAGCATTAGAGTAGGCACTTTAAAAAGTTGGCTTTGTTAATGTGGACAGTGACTGCCATCATTTATTGACTACACAGGAAGAGAAGTTCAGGTTAGAAGGATCTATGTGCTTTTTAGAGGGCAACAGTTTGAATTATGATTGAAGCTATCAAAATAAAAAAAAACAAATCTGAAACATTTAGGAACTCACTGTGTGCATAAGTTGTTTAAAATGAATGAAGTTTCAAGCCTGGGAAACTAAAAAGGTGAAATAAAGATCATGAAAGATCAGAAGAGAGCTTAGAGGAGAGAACTACAAAAGAAACAAAATTATTTTTTACTCCTTTTGTACATTAGTAGGATATCCAAATAGATATAGATTAATGAAGATAACTTCTAAGTGGGGACTATTCTACCCAGCTTAATTTATTCTAGCCAGAGGAACTTTCTTCTTTTATTTGTTCTTTTTTTTTTTTAGTTAGGCATGACAGTAGAATGTATTTTGATATATAATATACATATGGAGTATAACTTTTCATCCTTGTAGTTGTACACAATGTGGAGTTACAATGGTAGTATATTCATATATAAACATAGGAAAGTTATGTCTAAATCATTCTACTGTCTTTCCCATTCCTATCCCCTTCTCTTCCCCCCATTCCCCCCCTGTCCAATTCAATGAACTTCCACTCCTCCCCATTCTCTGCCTATTGTAAATCAGCATCCACATATCAGAGAGAAAATTCGGCCTTTAGATTTTTGGAATTGGCTTATTTCACATAGCATGATAGTCTCCAGTTCCATCCATTCACTGCCAAATGCCATGATTTCATTCTTCTTTATGGCTGAGTAATATTCCATTGTGTGTATATTTAGAGGTGTTTTCTAAAACTATGCTGATGTTTATTTTTATTTTTCATTTTTTATTTTTTGCAGTATTGGGGATTGAACTCAGAGTACCAGCGCTTTACCACTAAGCAACATCCCTAGCCCTAAACTGTGCTTCTTGACTACCACTCCCCTACCCACCCCACCTATGGTTAAGATCAAGTGATACAATAAAGCTTAAATCTGATACAGAAGACCACATTTCTTATGGTCTACAAATATACGTTCTTTACTCCTGGATGAAGACTTATGTATTTAATAAACCTTAAAACCAGCAATTTCACTCTTGTAAATATTCCAGAGAAAGATTCACACAGATCCCTAAAGACTGTTAATGACGAAACTGTTTGAGAAATCAAGGAGTTGGAGCCAGCCTAGATAGATTTCCTGCTAGGGAAATGTTATGGCTACCGACTATGGATTATCAGAGAGCAGATGGAAGCAACAACAGTTATACATAGTAACATAGATAGATCATCAAAATATAGGGTTGGGTTAGGTTAAAAAAAAAACAGAACAATGCCTAAACCTCAATACCATTTTGTTAATTTAAAAACAATGCTTACTGTATAAGCATTTATTTTTAAAGGACACATACATAAGCAAGAAAAAATATGTGTGTGTGTGTGTAAACAAACATTTGTCTATGTAAAGGAAATTTGAATGCAGAAACTGCATGAAGAATAGGGCAAAACAATACACACACACACACACACACAACAACAACAACAACAAAAACCTTTCATCCATCTTAGATGTAGTGGGCTTCCAACATGACTCTATAATCTCTTGCTTCATGGTATCTATGCCCTTTTTAAATTATTTCCTCTTAAATGTGTGCTTTAACAAATATGCAAAAATGATAGAATTTCACTTTTGAGTATAGACAGTGACTTCCAGCTTGCTCACTGTCTCTTGGTGGCCCACTCAAAGGGAAACCAGCTATCACACAGTGAGCTGCCCTGTACAGAGGCTCACATGACAAAAAACTACAGGAGGCTCCAGGCCAACAATTAGCAAGGAACTGAGACCCTCAGTCCAAAAGCCCACAGGGAGACGAAAACTGACAATAATGTGAATGAGCTTGAATCCTCATCTTCAATTGTCTTGTGATGACTACAGCCCTGGTTGACATTTTGATTTAAAGCTTTGTGAAAGACCCTGAATCAGAAGCACCTACTAAGCCATGCCCAGATTCCCGACCCAAAGAAACTTTGGGATAATAAATGCCTATTGTTTTAAGCTACTAAGATATGGAGTAATGTGTTATGAAGCAATACACTGTGAACTGAGGTTTATGAGTAATTCCTGGGCATCTGAGGTCCAAAAGAAAAGGAAAAAAAAATTCAAATATCTAAAGAGTGACTCCCTGAAGTCATGACCACTGATATAATGTTCCATCTTAATAAAAGCTCCATGGCTAGGAACGATGGAGGGCTCTCTTTTGTTTACTGATACATCTCCAGCACCCAGAACCAGGCTCAGCATATAGCAGATCTCAATAAACCTTTGAGTGAGTGAATGAATGCATAAATACTACTAGAACTTCATTTAACTACCAAGATCTTTTTACTTCACTCTAGTTCCTGACTCTCAACACTCTTCACATTTCTTGATCTTAAACTCATCCCTACCAAACTGGGATTACAGCTTGACTACTGTATGATTATTTTTGCCCTGAAGGCATTCTTGTCATAGTGACACTAGTTAAGGCTATGATACTAGAAAAGTATAACTGAGGTCAGCTGCTGAGGGCCATTGCTAAGTAAGAATGACGCATGGCATGACCCAGGTCATTTGCAGTGTCATTGCATGTAAGGTGACCTTGCTCAAGGACCAGGGCAGATCTGGGTTTAGGGCGTTCCCTGTTTAGGACAATCCGGGTTTAGGGCGGTTCCAGGTTTAAAGTGTACCCTGCTGGGAATAGGGCGTATCCTGCTGCCTCAGGCATGCCTGCTCCTGGAGTCCCCTTGAGTTCTCCTGGGATTCAGAGAGTATTTGGGATTTTCCCCAGAACGTGATTGGGGCCCGGAACGTGGATTTCCCCAGAACGTGTGTAGAGTGCTGGTGACAGTTCGAGAATAAAGAGTTGCTGTTTGAATCTACAAGGTGTGTGGTGGCTCATGATTTTGTGCCCAGCCAGACTGCGGCATTTGGTGGTCCATACGGGGAACACCTGAATCTTGGAGGTAAGTGAAATTTCTCGCTCTTGAGGAAGAGAGAAAGAATGGGTGAGCATTTCAAAAAACAATGTGTTCCTTTTTTGATTTATTTTGTTTTTATTTCAAGATGCCTGTCCCTAGAAATTTCTCAGGCAAACTGGGAAAAATGGTTGGCTAAAGGTTTGAAGTTTGTTGGCCTTGAGGAAGAGAAAATTGATACAACGATTTTTTATTCCGTTTTTGTTTCATTCAGTTTCGGTTTTGTTTTGTGTTATCTTATTGGGTTGCATTATCTTTATAGTAGATTAGAAATTAGTAAAAAACAAATGGAAAAGGTGTTAAGTAAATTGTTAGAGGTTCAGACCATGGAGAAAGACATTTTAGATCAAGCAAAAGAGAAGGTCTCTCGAGCTAGTCAGACAGGGGAAGAAAATTTAAAGGAAAAGGGGTTATTAGGAAAAAGGC
>NW_025999842.1:64192797-64204047 GCF_001458135.2 Marmota marmota marmota
AGGGGGCGTGGCTGGGCGCTGGGGCGCGCCTGCGCAGTCACGCACTGGCGCCTCGCGGCGGGTCCCGCAGAAAGTAAGCATGGTAAAGACCTGAACTAGTTTATCTCAGCTACCTCGGTGTCGTTTTCGAAATCTTGCTCACTTTTCTTCCTATTTGACTTTCAGATTACTCAGGGGTTAGGAAGTCAAAGTGACTGTCTTACAAGTGAGTGTCAAGGGTCAAGAGGTTCGTTTGTGACAAATCCTGTTTTAGAACCTGGTAGTCAGAATGGGTCGGCTGGGGCCAGTGTCACGACATAATAGAAATACAATTGGAGGAGTAAAGAAACAGACTCGGGCATGCTGCTCAGGGAATTTTATTTTCTTGATTTTTGGTGGGGGGTGCATTTTAAACTAACCAAACAACAAATAAAATGTTTCACAATTCACAGATAAGTAAGGGACAGTGCTATTGGCTGTTTCCTCCAAGTCTCATCTCCATCCTTTACCTCCTCCTGGAGTGGAAATAGAGGCACTTATAAAGACACGTCTTTCCTTAGGAGTCCATGGTAATTGATTTTTTAATAGTAACACATCCCAGACGGTTAAAATAGGCTCACATAAAAGCAAGTCAGGGGAAATACATAAACATTCAGTCTACAAATACGTACTGAGCATCTACTGAATGCCAGTGTTTGGCACTGAGAATACATGGGCAATGAAATAGAATGAATCATAGGGCTTTAAGTCTTGAAAAATACTCACCTAAACCGGTTGCGGGCGTGCACGCCTGTAAACCCGGGAACTGGGTGAGCTAGGAAGATCACAAATTCAAGGCCAGCCTGGGCAACTTAGACTCTGTCTCCAAAAGACGAGGATGGGGATTATTCCTCAGTGGTAAGAGCGCCCATGTCTTTTTGGATTCAAAAATCAGTCTGAGGGACTGGAGTTGTAGCTCAGTGGTAGAGCTCTTGCCTAGCATGTGTGGGACACTGGGTTCGATTCTAAGCACCACATACAAATAAATAAATAAAATAAAGGGCCATCGACAACTAAAAAGAAAATTAAAAATAAATAATTTGGGGGGCTCGGTGAGGCAGCAAATATACTAAATTTGAAAAGATACAGAGATAAGCATGGCCCCTGTGCAAGGATAACTCCAAATTCCATAAAAAAAAAAAAAAAAAAAAAAGGTAATTACCCTGATAGGTAAATTAATCTTTTCTATGAATACAAAGTTATGATAATTTATAAAGCCAATTTACAATTCAAATATTTGTCAAGGCCAGCCACACTGGAGCATGCCTATAATCTAGTGGCTCAGGAGGCTGAGGCAGGAGGATCTCAAGTTCAAATCCAGCCTCAGCAAAAGCAAGGCCATAAGCAACTTAATGAGGCCCTGTCTCTAAATAAAACACAAAATAGGGCTGGGGCTGGGGCTCAGTGGTCAAATACTGGAGTTCAATATCTGGTTCCCCTCCCCCTCCAAAAAAATACAAATTTATCAAAGGGCATAAAATGAATACATATGGTGGTATTCCATTTATAGGAAATTCTAGAACATGACAAGCATGGAAACACATGCCTGTAATTTCAGTGATTCCAGAGGCTGACAGGAAGATCACGTTCCAAGCCAACTTCGGCAGTTTAGCAAGACCCTGTTTCAAAATAACAATAACAACAACAACAAAGGCATGGGGGGGGTGTGTGTTCTATAGTAAGGGTGGAGTAGCATGGTGATCAATGATGATTAAAGTATTCATGTTCTTGGGGACTGCAAAGAAGCAGAAATGTTTTGAGGTGAAGTAAAGAAACGCTTCAGTAATAGAGGTGGTTACATGGGTGCATACATCTGTTAAAACTCTTTCAACAGTACACATAAAATGGATGCATTTTATTGTGTGTAAATTAAACCTCAACGAGAATCTGAAACACGCCCCAGTCCTTGCTTTCTACTCTGTATGTTTATAGCTGGTTGAATGCAGGCACTGGCACTCTTGGCAATGAAAAAAAGAAAAGGAGACAAATTGCAAAGCTTCTGCCTGGATGTGACGCACAATTCTGTCCACACTTCATTGACCAGAGCAAGTCATGGGGTCAACTTGACTGCAAAGGAATGGGATTGCACCACTCTACAATGTGCTCTGGAAAAGCAGAACATTGTGTGTCATCTTCATGACTACACTAATCATTTCTTTTATGGTATGGCTTGAGGAACTGCCACCCTTTAAAGTGTTTGTGTCCAAACTGGGACTAAGAAAATTTGATATTATATTTTTCTGGTGAATGGTCAATTTCATTTGGTAAATTTTAGGATACCTGAAGAGAAGTTATGGAAAAAGATATAGTAAGGTAGGTGCCCCCTGGAGAATTTAAATTTTGTTCATCGGGCAAAATAGAACCATTAAAGGTTTTCAAATGAAGGTGTAAATTATATGACAAATCCAAGGAGTAGTTTGGTGGCTTAGACTAGGAAGATATGGAGGGAAGAGAGAATACATTGGGAGAAGTACTACTGCAAGAGTAGGCTGAGAAATAAAATGGGAGATTATTCTAGTCTGGAAACACCTGATTCTACTCTGGAATTACAGATAGGAATGACCATAAAGACCACCCATCAACATTATATAATTGTTTATTGTCTTTCTTGTTCCACCAAATAAACTTAAGTCAGGTACTTTTCCATTTGACTATAGAGAAATGTCTGGCATATTGTGTGCAATAATTAGATATCTTTAAAGTACGCAGTATGAAATCATTTAAAAGTTAGAGACATTCTTTGCACTTTACCAATATAAAAAGGGTTTTAAGTCCAGTTTAACTTTGCTCATACTATGGATGAATCCAGGACTTTTTCTCTTACTTCAATTTTTTCCCCCTGGGTGCTGAAGATCAAGCGTCACATATGCCAGGCAAGTGCTCCACCACTGAGCCACATGTCCAGTCTCCTACTTCAATAATATTTAGCCATCTTTTGGGATGTAGAATATGTGTAAGTCTAGAAAATTCTAACCATGAGTAAGACTTGTTGAATTTTTAGATTATGTCACATGGTATCATTCCACTGTCTTCTGATCTATTTTTATGGCAAGTCAGTGGACATTCAATGTGCAATGTATCATTTTTCTGTCTTAAGATTTTCTCCTTAATTTTAGTTCCTAGCAGTTTGCCTGTGAAGTATTGTGGTAGTTTACCTCCTCCAAGTAGACACTAGGACATAATTAGACTGGAATGGATTTATTGGGGCAAATTCCTATGAGGGTAAATGGAGAAGTTGCAAGAGGCTGAGACAGGCATATCCTAATGCAGGAGATAAGTACCCTTTGGGCCTTTCTCAGGCAAGATGTCATCAAAGTAGGGTTCACATCTCCTGTGCAGTAGAAGAGAAATAGAAGGTTGGGTAGCAAAATTTTTAGATTACAGTGCTGTTTTAAGAACATTTTGAAAAGGCCAGTGAGTTCTCTAATCAGAGCTCCCTATCAGAGGTATCTTGCAAGAATGGAATTTAGTATCTTTCCTGGGCCAGTCATTGAATGGGAGCCAATAAAGCATAGGCACAATGTGGGAGTGGATTCAGAGCACAGCAGCTGAGGCCATCAGTTACACTTCTCACAGATCTGCAAGGTTCATTTTCATGACTGCCAAAAAGGTACCTATATATGTGGTCATCATCTTTACCCTGTTATGGATTTTGAATTGCTAGAATCTGTAAATTTGTGTCCTTCATCAAATTTGGTAAATTTGTGGCCAGTGTGTATGCTAAATCTTTACTGTTTTTCTATTTTTGCAGTGTCTGGGGTGGAATCCAGGGCCTTCCACATGATAGGCAAGTGCTCTACCACCAAGATACTGAGCTCTACTCCCACCCCTAAATTGCTAGATATTGTCTCACATATCCTTAGGACTCTTCTTTTTTTTTTCAGTCTTTTTTTCCTATGACCTTCAAAATGAATAATATCTGATTATCTTCAAACATATTTTTCATATCATCTCTATTCTTTTGTTAAGCCCATAAGTTATTGCTATTTCTGAATTTCTTTTTGGTTATTTATTTATTGCAGTGCTGGGAAATCAAACCCAAGGTCCCAAGCATGCTAGGCAAATACTCCACCACTGAGCTACATTCCCACCTTGGCTATTATAGTCTCTATTTCGTTGCTGGGATTTCCTATCTTCACATTTTCTTTTCTTTTTTTTTAAAGAGAGAGAGAGAGAGAGAATTTTAATATTTATTTTTTTAGTTTTCGGCGGACACAACATCTTTGTATGTGGTGCCGAGGATCTAACCCGGGGCCGCACGCATGCCAGGCGAGCGCGCTACCGCTTGAGCCACATCCCCAGCCCCATATCTTCACATTTTCATAAAAATATTTTTTCTTTACATTACTGTGCATAGTTACAAGAGCTGTTGTAATGTCCTTGTTTGCCAATTCCAGATGTTGGAAATAGGATCTTGAAGTCAACATCCAATAAAATTTTCTCAATAGTCATGTTTTATATTTCTTTGTATAAACTAATGTTGGATCCTATCCTGGGCATTAGAATGTTATGTTGTAGAGCTGGGGTTTTGGCTCAGTGGTAAAGTGCTTGCTCAGCATGTATGAGGCACTGGGTTCCATTCTCAGCAGTGCATATAAATAAATGAGTAAAATAAAACCCATGAACAACTAAAAATACAAATAATTTTTTTAAAAGAATGTTATGTTGTATAAAACCTGGACGATTCTCTTTGACATGCCTCTGGAGGTGTTTTCTTTTGTTAAGCA
The DNA here is from genome assembly GCF_001458135.2 of Marmota marmota marmota. Lineage (NCBI taxonomy): Eukaryota > Metazoa > Chordata > Mammalia > Rodentia > Sciuridae > Marmota > Marmota marmota. The sequence continues at coordinate 64,197,543 of NW_025999842.1, forward strand.
AGAAATTAACTTGGTTTGACTCTTTCTTTCTTGGGCAGCACCTTAAATGTCAGTTGTTTTATTCTTAGGCAGGATTTTGTACTCTTTCCTGTGCTCATGTGGTTCAAGATTCAGCCAGAGATTTGGGCCTTTCTCAACTCAGATGTCATACAAGTAGGGTACTCATCTCCTACCTTTCTCTCTCTTCCATGGGCAAATCCCCCTAGAATCTGCATGATTTTGGTTCTATTCCAGGATCTTAATTGTTGTTGTTTTGTATTTTCCCGAGTTTACAGATGTTATATGTAATAGAATAAATCCACTTAAGAACTTGGTCATATCAGAAGCAAAAACTTAAGTAGGTCAAGTGGATGATGGGTAATAAGCTTGAAGGACTGGAATGAATTAAGAGAATCGGAGAGGCAAAGATTAATGAATTTCACGATTAATGCAAGGGAGATGGTCAAAGTAAAAAACAGTGTCCTTCAATTATACACTGTTAGGGTGTAGGCCTGGCAGCAATAACAAATGGAGTTGAATGTATATTTTTCTCAAACCTTCTGTAGTGAATCAGTCTAGGATGGATAGACAACCCAACTTCACACAATTCCTTACATAATCAGGTTCCATTCAGTTTGTTGATCCACCATTCACTAGGGTTTTCCTAATTTTTATGCCAAAATTAAATCACCAGTGTGTTCATCCTCTGAGAGGAGGGAAACAGCAAGTAGAAGACAAGCAATATCAAGCGAAGCATATGTAGAATTTGTACATCCCTAGGGGCTGGGGATGTGGCTCAAGCGGTAGCGCGTTCGCCTGATGTGCATGCGGCCCAGGTTCGATCCTCAGCACCACATACAAACAAAGATGTTGTGACCGCCGAAAACTAAAAGAAATAAATATTAAAATTCTCTCTCCCTCCCTCTCTCTCTCTTTAAAATAAATAAATAAATAAATAAATAAAAATAAAAGAAAGAAGGAAAGACTGAATACTGGGAAAAATAACTATGCTTCAAATATATATTTGGCAAGTTCTCTCTACCCTTACTGTGTGGGGCAAAGGGGGTGGTGTGACCACAGCAAGTATAGTCACAACATTAAGCATGCCAAATGTAGGTCCACAATGTAGTAAAATCAATCATATGCAATTTGTGTCAGCTACACAACAGCCTCATGTAGACTTGCCAGGCACAGTGGCACACGCCTATAAGTCCAGCAACTCTAGAAGCTAAGGCAGTGGTTAAAGTGCCCCTGGGTTAAACCCTTAGTACAAAAACAAAAACAAACAAACAACAACAACAACAAAAACCCCAACACCCTCATGTAGATCTGTCAAATTTACAAGGGAATGCAAAAAAAGGGTACAAAAAAAGACAATAACAACAATGGTAATGCTAGAAGAGAGTAAGAAAAACTCAGTATTTGTTTATCCATGTAAAGTTGATTAAACATAACATCTATGTATATTTTAAATCTGGTTAATCATTTCATGTGATAAAATATTATAAATAAAACATTAATAAACTTCACATTTTAAACTTATAATAAAATATACCCAAATAATACCAAATGTAGAGTTGAGTAATGAAATAATTTTAAACTGGAAATCTGAAGGAAACTGGAAACCTTGAAATATTTATTGTACCTATTCTAGAAAAAAATGAAACATTGTATTGGATTATGATGTATACAATATACTTTAACCTAACTAAATACTATCATTAGTTACATGTATTTTTAATTTCAAAGCATCACATTTTCAATCATATACTTTCTGATAATAGAGATTAAAATATATTTCTGAACAAAAACACACTTAAGCAGCTTAAAAGTTATTTTTCCACACATAAATGAATGATTTGATTTTGCTTTCTTTTATTATCCCAGCAAACATTACACTAGAGGAAATGACTGGGGAAATACAAATAGATTCATTAAAAACAGGCTGATTATTCATTCTAATACATTCAGAAGTATGCAAAACAAATTAATTATATTGCAAAGCTGTAATTCCTTTTTCTAACAAAGCATTGTTTTATAAAACTGTATTGTTGCCATTGATCCCGTTTTAATACAAAATACTTATATACACAATACAATATAAAAGTAAACCGTGTAGTGCCTTTCACAAAGGGATATATTAAGGCACATTACAATATACTAATGTTGACCCAAATTACTTTTTGATTTAGATTAAAACAAAACAGGGTAAGTGTTTCACTTTAAATACCAAAGGAATTTTTTTTTTTAAAGAAAAATTTCTAAAGTACCTTGGGTAACAGCAGCAGCAATATCTAAAAATCCTCCCACTGTATTCTCTAATTTCTAACATATTATTAAGTCAGAATAAAACATTTCCACTCACAGTTTTGCACTTTGCAACAGCAGAAGGTAATAACTTTTTAAAAAAGTCAATCTCAAAGTGACTTCTTAGTCATACATTCTATAGTTCTATTACAAATAAGAAAGTAAAAAAGATACAGCAATAGGGCCTGCCTTAAGATGTCACTGGATAATACATAACAGTATCTACAATTACACATTATAGAACACACTTTATAAATACTATGTGATATGCATAAAAAGGGTAACTACAAGAAAGATAGCAAGTTTTTCAATGAGAAAATTATTTTAAAAGGAAAACATGTAGAACCAATGTTTTCACTCCAATTTCAATTGAGAGCATCCAGATTTTCAATGTTGTTGTTCTCATCTTTTTGGTCAGAAGCACCAGATTTTATACTGGAAGAACAGGATGTGGTTAGGGTATAAGATAGCTATTAAGTATATCCAAATTATTAAAACAGCATATACCAATGGCTTGTATACTATTTCAGACAAGCACAAAAAGCTTATACTGTCAGAGGAAACTTTGAAAGAGTAGAGTCTGTAGTGTCTTAGAGTTGAGGAAAAGGGGCAGTACAGATTGTGGGGAGGTGAGGGGGGAGACAGCACCATAAGTTTTCCTATAATGTAAATGTAACAAAGTTGGTTTTCTACTGTATTGCACCACAGTCCAGAAGTAAAACAACTAAATGAAAAAGTAAGTAAATCTGAATGAAAAAGCTCAAAAGAACAATGTGAGTACCAAACTAAAAATGCTTGAATTAGTTTGTTTTGCATAGGATTTTATAGAACTAAACAATGTTCCATGAAACGAAGACTGCCATCTTATGGAAGTGCATTCTTAAAATTCTCTGATCTGAAATCCTTTAGAAATATTTCTCTATCAAGCTTGAAATGAGCCAAACATTTTAGTGCCCTCAAAATGGTGTGTCTAAAACATCTTAGCATTCTTCCAGCAAGAGAGGTATTCATAGTGTCATCTTATCACATGCTACAGATCTTTACCATCACAAATTACCAGTATTTCCACAAGATGTTCTAATCTCAGTATTGATCAGTAAATTAAAAGTGAAATTCTTAGTTTAACATGGCAATTTTCTTACAGGACAGAGGTCCTTAACCTGTACTTTGTGACAGGTTTCAACATGCCCTGAATGTCCTAAAACTGCATGCAACATTTTTTGCATATGTGTTGCTGTGCACTTTTTTCTGAGAGGAGAGTCCTTGGCTTTCATCAGATTCTCAAAAGAATCAGTGACCCCAAAGATCCATTAATACATGGCAGTGGTTTTCAAGCTGAGCTCTGAGAGGGCCACTTATAGAAAGGTGGGAAGTGTGAACTAATGTTTTCCCCTCCCCTCAATTCAACCAAGACAGCTTTCCCTTTAATGTTACTATACATATGGTCTCCATCAGCTTTCACATGAGGAAAGCTGGAAGTCTGTAAATCACTAAAATTTTGCCTTTTACCTACAGACATTAAGTTTTGATAAAATAATTGCATATCAATGAAGCTTAAGCAAAGGCAATAAAATATGAATTTTACTAAGGTTAGGATGGAGTCCAATTTCCCTTCCTAAAAGATCATCTATATGTATTTTGGTATGAAACCACCTTATATAAATAGAAATATTGAAAAACATTATTAACCTTAAATAAGTTAGGACTTGAATCTTCTACTAAGACCACTATGTAAATTTTCCTGGTTACTAATGGCCATCACAATTAAGAGTTAAGAATTATTTTTCTCACCAGTTAATCTGCTCTTAGATTAAATATTGTCAAACAGCCACATTTTCCTTTGCCAAAAACAATCTGTATATGCAACACTGTTCTGAAAAAAGAAACCTACAACATTGATGACATAATAAAAACTAGTCATTGTACAGAAAAAGTACTTTCCCCCGCTCAGTGCTGGGATTGACGCCAGAGCCTGGCAGTCTACCACTGACCTACATCCTTAACCCCTAGAAAAAGTACTTTTTTTAGTGAGTATGCACAAATAAATTCTAATCAAAGTTTTATATAAACTGAAAGTAATTTCTCTGGCTAAGGTGGAGGAACTTTAAAATTTCAAAGTAAAAATATGAAAGATCTTATCTTTTAGTATTTGAAAAATTTGATTTATGGCAACTTTGTTCCCTTTTAAAACTTGGAAGCAGCAATAATACCAATATGGAAGAAAACTTGTAGTGCTTTGGCTTCTTTTTAAAGCCAGTAATTACTGAGAAAAAAAAAATGCTAAATGAAATATTCCACAGAGGGAGGAAAAAAGACACTTTCATTATTTTTCCTTCTGATGAACATATGTTTCCAACTTGTATTTCCTGTTTCAGCACATTACTTATATAGATTATCATTAGCCTGGGAAAACTCTCCACAGTGATGGCTTAATTTCTCTAGCTTATTTTGTACCCAAAACAAGGTTATGAGGGAAAAGAACTCTGTAAATAAGGGTATGTTTTATATTTGGTTAAAGCAAGATAAAACTAAAACTGTTTTCAAAAAATTTTCAAAAACTCTGGAATTTTAAACTTATTTAGCATATATACAAATAGATACCAGGTTTCTCCTTTTCAACAAAGCACTATTTTTTTATTTTAAGTACTTTAAGTACCAAGAACTGACTATAATATTCAGTTCATAATTTAATTTCCTTATAACAATTTTTTCTACATTACTGATTTAAAAGGCTGGAATAAATTAACATTTTAAAAGAATTTAGGAAAATAAAATATTGTACACAGAGCTCACATACATAGCTCTGCTACATTTGCATAATTTTATTCTTGGAACTTCAAAAAATCCTGCATCTCAGGCCTTTTTCCAATCCTCATTACAAGTATTTCCTAGTGCGTTAAACATACACTAGATCACGATTTTTAATCTCTGAGCCTGTTTGCTGATCATCTTCATCCGACTGTTGCTCTGAGCTTTGTGAATTAATGTAGTCATATTCAATAGGCTTTGGATAATTGTATGGGTAGCCATTGTCATCAAAAAACCTTCGAAAGGTAAATTCATAGAAAGCATGTTCAGGGTGCTTTCCATTTTTGTACCATCCGTTGAGAGTATCATTTACATTTTCTTCCTCATTATCATCACTCCATAACTTATCAGGATCAACAGGATCAAAATTTGATGTATCTGTTGGGTGTGTGATTTTAGGAATGTATGAAGCAGACTGCTGTCTCAGATCACTGGAAAAATCAATTGTTTTAAAAAATGGATGAGCTTTTATTTCATCAGCACCATTCTTCCCTAAGCGATCTTCTGGTCCTCGGCAAAGTTTAATGATCAGATCAGAGGCTTCTGGACTCAGTTTAGCTTGTGGAGGAATGTGAAGAGATGTCTGCCAATTGATAACCTTTAAAGAAGATTTTTAAAAGTTAGGAGGGAAGAGATGAAAACCAAAAATTTCTTCCAAGTTTTATACCAAAACTTTACTGGACTATTGGTTATTTTTAATAAATTGAATAGTATTTTACCCTTCATACATTTAATAATGAATCTGCTGAGAAATAAATTTTCCTCCTGTCCCCTCCTCTCCAGGCAACTTATGAACTTATGTTCACAGAAGACTCAGAATGTTTTTTTTTAACCTGCTTTGTTAAGTCCTTCTGGTAGGGATGACTACTTTCACTACTTTACCCTGCCTCCCCTAAGACATAAACTTGTTCCTGTTATAATATTTCTAATACTATTGTAGTACCTATCTATATCCTGTTGGAGTGCAATATTACATAAGGCTAGAAATTATGTTTTAATTGTCTTTGTATTTCCCAGTACTTGGAAAATTGCTTGGCAAATATTAGATGTTCAATAAATCTTTGTTCTTCTTGAGAGTAAAATGAAATAAAGGAAAAAACGAATATCAAGTGAATTCTCAGAGGCAGGGGGTAATGAGAAAAGACTCAGATCATAGAAATAGATTTTGGGTACACCTGATAAGTGCTCAAATGCATTGTAATTTAATTTGGACATCATCAACCTGAGAGGGAATCAATACATTATTTATCAAATAAGTGAATAAATGAACCCATTTTTCCTTATTCATATTGGTACAAATTAGTTAATGTGGAGGGAAGAAAACTAAACTCCTATAGTAGTATCTGTTCATTTTGAAGTTTTATCCTAGGTTAGAAAAAGGAGATACTTCAACTAATAATTTTTTTGGAGA
>NW_025999842.1:64204069-64256346 GCF_001458135.2 Marmota marmota marmota
GGGGGGGGGCGGGGGGAGATCCAGGAATTTTTATTGATTGCTATTTCTTGCCCTCTCCCACATTTTTTTTTCAATTGGTGAATTACAGGTATATATAACATGATGTTTTAAAAATTCTTTTTGGAAAAAATAATGATATAGTAATATTTATATGTGGTTCATCACTTATTTCAGGACAAAAGAAAATACGTAATCAATGGGATGTTTTTCTTTTTAACTTTTTTTGGTGACTGGGGATTGAACCCAGAGGAACTTTACAACTGAATGACATCCCCAGCCCATTTAAGTTACTTATTTATTTTTATTTGTTGGTACCAGGGATTGAACCCAGAGGTGCTTAATCACTGAGCTATGTCCCTCTTCTATTTTATTTTTTGGTCCTAGGAATTTAACCCAGGGGTGCTTTACCACTGAGCCATATCCCTAGCCCTTTTCATTTTTTATTTTTGAGATGGGATCTCACTAAATTGCTTAGGGCCTCAAGGTTGCTGAGTCTCGTTTTGAATTTGTGATCCTCCTGCCTCAGCCTTCTGAGTTGCCATGATTTCAGGTGTGTACACCATACCTGGTGTATTTTTTATTAAAAGGAACATTCAGGGATTTTTAGTTTATGGTTAAAAAACAAGACACATCAAAACAAAGAGTTAATTCAAAGAAGGATCAATATAAATTATGTAAATTGAAGTACTGAAAGAATAAACTAGAATAAAAAATTATTAATAAAGCATAAGGACAAAACGGACAACAACAAATGGATACCATATGTGTAATAAGAAGGATCCCAGAAGGAAAGAAGGAAGCCAAGAAATATTTGAATTGATGAAATAATTTGATGAAAGACATAGTAAACCTTGAACAAGATAAATACAAAGAAAACTACATTTAGGTACATTATAGTCAAGCTGCAGAAAATCAAAGAGAAAGAAAATTCTACAAGCAGACAGAGAGGTTCTAGTTTTTAATAAGAAATACTAAGTGTACTCTACCTTATCTTTCCAACAGAATGCAGCTATAAAACCTGGAGAGAATGCCAGAGAAGATATTTGAGGAGCCTATGAAATAAATATCAGCCAGGCTGGCAAGGAGGTGAGGATCCAAAGTATCACTCCTGGTGGTAAGTTTATCGTTTTTTCTCTCTTATCTCTCCCAACCTAAACTCAAGGTAGCCCAAATCATGGAGGAGGCACACACAAACAGTCAGCATTCAAGGAGATGCCCTCCTAGTTCAGGTTCAGGTTCAGGGAGTTCCATGAAAGGAGTTTCTTGGCAGCAATATAGGTGGCAAAAGGTCCTGTAGACACTGAAAACTCTTGAGAGGGAAACTTCTTTTCCAATTGGAAATAAAATCATGCAGCATGTAGTCTCAAGAAGACGGTTAGAGCCAGGTGTGGTGGTGTACACCTATAATCCCAGTGCCTCAAGAGGCTGAGACAGGAGAATCACGAATTGAATTCAAGGGCAGCAATTTATTGAGAACCTGTCTCAAAATTTTAAAAAAAAAAAGGGCTTAAGGGGCTGGGGTTGTGGCTCAGCGATAGAACACTCACCTAACACATGCAAAGCCCTGGGTTCAATCCTCAGCACCACATAAAAATAAGTAAAAAAGAGAGAGAGAGAGAGAAGATGGGGCTGGGGTTGTGGCTCAGTGGTAGAGTGTTTGCCTAGCATATGTGAGGCACTGGGTTCAATCCTTAGCACCACAAAAAATAAATAAAATAAAGGTATTGTGTCCATCTACAACTAAAAAAACAAAAGGCAGAAGATGGGTCATATATCTGTTGCTTATTTTCTCTCTCCCTCTGTCCTCTTGCTACGTTATCCTGGATGCTGTGCATTTATGTGAAATATACGGCAGAGTGGGGGCAACAAAGCCTCCTTTTCCGGTCAGAAAACTGAAAAGGGGAGTTCCAGGGAACTAGAAAGTATTATGGACATCATGGGGAGGGAAGAATATTAACCCCATAAAGTTGTTTATGAACTACTGAGCTCACCCTTCAAACTGGATCTACATGGATCTGATGCTAAAGAATATACTAAAGTCAATCATGGTAGCACCTGCCTCTAATCCTAATAACTCAGGAGGCTGAGGCAGGAAGATTTCAAGTTCAAAGTCAGCCTCAGTAACTTAGTGAGACCCTGTCTGAAAATGAAAAATAAAATAAAAAGGGTTGAGGCTGAAGCTCAGTGGCAAAGCACATCTGAGTTAATCCCCAGGGGAGGGCGAAAATTTAAGATGCTTCAATTAAGTGAACACTGAATAGGATAAACCCTAAGAAATCCATGATTTCTTACACGATCACAATACTAAAAATTAAAGAAAATAAATTATTAAAAATGGCAAGGGGGTACTGGGGATATAGTTCAGTTGGTAGGATGCTTGACTTGCATGCATAAAGTTCTGGGTTCAATCCTCAGCACCATTTAAAAAAAAAAAAGGCAAGGGAAAATAGTATATTACTTGAAGAATAGGAATGACTACAGATGTCCTATTAAATCAGAGGACAGAAGGAAGTACACATTTTTAAATGCTGCAAGAACTGAAACCATACTGCTATGGGTTTGAATATGGTTTGTTCCCACCCAAACTCATGTTGAGGCCTGGTCCCCTATATGACAGGATTTAGAAGTGGTAAGGCCTTTAAGAAGCATTTGGAGCCAGGTGTGATGGTACACACTTGTAATCCCAGCTACTTGGGAGGCTGAGGCAGGAGGAACCCAAGTTCAAGGACAGCCTGGGCAACTTAGTAAGACTGTCTCAAAATGAAAAGGGCTGGGGGTATAGCTTAGTGGTAGAGTGCTTGCCTAGCATGTGCAAGGTCCTGGGTTCACCCCTCAGTACCATAAAAATAAATAAATACATAATATTTAAAGAGACATTTGGGACATGAGGGTTCAACCTTCATGAAGGCATTAATGCCATCTCATAGGAATTAGTCAGAGTTCTCACTCTGCGGCACTGGATTGGACACCACAGAGCAGGTTATAATAAAGCAAGGCTTCTTTTGTTTGTTTTATCTCTGCCCATGGGTGTTTCTACTTCCAACTTCTACCATGTTATGAAGTGGCATGCGGTCCTTACCACATAAGGCCACCCAATCTTGGGACTTCCCAGTCTCCAGGATGATGAGCAAAAATAGCCTCTTTTCTTTATAAAAATACTGCATCCCTAGGTATTTTTTTTACCAACAGAAAATGGATCAAGACATATACCACGTGATAATTTTTTTATCCTAAGGCAGGCAGAGTCAAGACATTCTAAATTTAAGAAATTAAAAGATTTTAATCTGCTGCAAGCAAAACTGTTCTAAAATATTTGCTTAGGGAAGCTCTAGAGAACTGATAAAGAATGAATCTTGAGGGCTGGGGCTGTAGCTCAGTGGTAGAGCGATCGACTCACATGTGTGAGGCACTGGGTTCAATCTTCAGCACCACATAAAAATAAATAAAGATATTGTGTCCAAATACAACTAAGAAAGTATGAAAAAAAAAAAAAGAATGAATCTTGAAACATCAAGAATATAGGAAAAGCAAGGAAAATGCTAAATATGCATCTTTTTGTTTGGGATAGGGGATTGAACTTTTTTACTTTTTATTTTGACAGTCTTGCTAATAAATTGCTGAGGCTGGCCTTGAACTTGCTATCCTCCTGTTTCAGCTTCCAGAATAGCTGAGATTACAGATATGTGCCACTGCACCTGGCTTATTCTTCTCGTATTGAGTTCTTTAAAATAAAATAAGATGATGGTTGCCAGGCACCGTGGTGCATGCTTGTAATCCCAAGGCTCAGGGGGATCACGGGTTCAAAGCCAATGTCAGCAAAAGCAAGGCACTAAGCACTCAATGAGACCCTATCTCTAAATAAAATACAAAATAGGGATGGGGATGTGGCTCAGTGGTTGAATGTCCCTGAGTTCAATCCCTAGTACACCGCACCCTCAAAAAAGATGATGGTTGAAAGCATAAACAGTAACGCTGTTGGATAAGGTTTTAAATGTATACAGGTGTAGTATACAGCTACCACATAAAGGGTAGAGAGTAATAGAACTAGTTAGGTTCTACATTTATCTCAAAGTGATGATATACCAATTCTAAGTAGATTGTGAAAGCTTATATGTATTTTCTAGTCACTGGAACAAGCATAAATAAAACTATACAAAGGGATAATATGTTAAAAGCACAACAGAGGGAGATGTCACATACAGTGGCCTTTTAGGAAGGTTTGGAGGTCTGCCCTTCCATAAAAATGGCCATTAAATTGTAAAAATCAATTATTTTGAAATTCTAGAACCTGATCAGACACATACAACAACCAGAAGCACAACATGAAGGAGCAACTGTTAAAATTTGGTAAGACAGTAGCATCTGTGATCCAAGTACCATCTACTATCCTCTGAGGGACCCGTCAAGATGCCTGTGTTTGTTTCAACACATCCTGGAAGATTTAAACAGACACAATTTTGATCCACACAAGAAAATCTGTCAGATCATTGGCCTGGGTTGTTTGTTTTCTTACTCTTGTACTTTGCACGTCCTTCATCTAGTGTAGTTAAAACTGCTGTGTTGGATATATAATTTGCACACTGTAGTTTGTCTTTTCATTTTCTTGACTGTGTCTCTGGTAGAGCCAAACGTCTGAATTTGGATGAAGTCCAAATTATCAACTTTTTCTATTATAGATCATGAGTTTGGTGTCTTTCCTAAGAATTCTTCATCTAACCCTAAGCCCCAAAGTTTTCTCTTATGTTTTCTTCTAAAAAGTATTATAGCTTTATGTCTATTATCCCTTCATGTCTAACTCTGCTTTTATTTTTGATACTGGGGACTGAACCCATGGGTACTTTACCACTACGCTACATTCCTAAACCATTTACTTTTCTGAGACAGAGTCTCACTAAGTTGCTTTAGACCTGGCTAAATTACTAAGGCTGGCCTTGAACTTATGTAAATAGAAGGGAGACCAGTAGAGTACAGGTAGGTGATAAGAGGAGGAAGAGGACGGAAAGGAGAAATGCAAAGGAATGAAACAGACCAAATTATGCATGTATGAATGAACTCATTTTATGTATAACTATAATGCACCAATACAAAGTTAATTTCTTAAAAAAGACACTTTGAGATAAACTTGAGGGAACATGTTATCAGCAGACCTATACTATAGGAAATTCTAATAAGTTTTAAAATATATTTAATGCAATTATAGAAGTAGTTACACCTTTGAGAAGGGGTCATAGAAGAGATTTTTCTCAAGATACTCTCAAAGAATAAGAATGATCAAGAGTTAACCAGGCTTATAGTTTTATTTGTAGTATAGTTTTATTTGGGGTTGTTCCAATGATTAGAGAAAGTACAGAAGGTAGGAAGAAGTAAGATTCCAGGTAGAGGGAACAGTATAAATAAAAAACACAGTAAAAATTTAGACTTTAACCCATGTACTAGGAAATATTAAAGGATTTTCAATGGGGCAATGTATGGTCAATGTGGGCAGAGATACAGGTGTATATTTGTAGTCTGGGGCTAGAATGTGCATGAATGGAGATAAAGCTAAGAGGCAGTGGCTGACAGGGAGTAAATGGAATAAATCTAGAGACTTAAGAACTTTATGAAGATAAAAATAAGTGTAGTTGTGTGGGATAATAAAGTGTATAGTCACAGAGTATATTGAGGGTAGATATGACAGTATTGAGATGGTGGGATGAGGAAGATGGAAATTCATACATGGTATCTTTTTCTCCTTTCTCTCCCTCCCTCTCTCCCTCTCTTTCACTCTCTCCCTGTTCTTCTCCCTTTGTCTCCCTCACAGCTATCGTGAACTGCAACCTCTGAAACCAAGAGCCAAAATAAATCTTTTTTTCTCTCTTAAGAAAAAAAATCTGGGTGAGGTGGCACATGCCTGTAATCCCAGCTGCTTGGGAGGCTGAGGCAGGAGGATTGAGAGTTCAAAGCCAACCATAGCAATAGCAAGGCACTAAGCAACTCAGTGAGACCCTAGCTCTAAATAAAAGACAAAAGAAAGCTGGGGATGTGGCTCTGTGGTTGAGTGCCCCTGAGTTCAAACCCCAATACCCATTAAAAAAAAAAGAATTCATGCATGGAATTTTAGTGGGTTCATATACCCTTATAAATTTATTCTTTAACTCCAGATTAAGATACTTCTAAGTGAAATACAGGTTGAGCACCCCTAATCTAAATATCCAAAGTCTGAAATGCTATACAATCCAAAATGATTTTAGGGCTCACATGATGCCACAAATGGACAATTCCACACCTGACCTCACATGATGATTTTAGTTCAGAAGAAAGAACAGAGGCTAGGGACATAGCTCAGTGGCAAGAACTTGCCTTGCATGTCTGAGGCCTTGGGTTTGTTGTGATTTTGGAATAAACAAAATAGCAACAAAATGCCCACAAAGGCACACTAAAAATGTTGTATAAAATTTCCTTCAGTCTATGTAAGGTGTAATGAAACAAATGAATTTTGTGTTTAGACTTGGGTATCATTACCAAGATATTTCATTATGCATATACAAATATTTGAAAATGTGAACATATATGAAATTTGATACTCAAATTGCACTAATAAATAAAGGCATATGATATAGGGACTCGGTGATAATTCTTTTTTTTTTTTTTCTTTTTTATGGTGTTGGGGATTGAACCCAGGGCCTTGTGCATGCAAGGTAAGCACCCTACCAACTGATTTGCATCCCCAGCCCTCTAGGATAATTCTTTTGGTATAGATTCTATACCTTACCTTCATTTGTGTTTCTAATGGTGTCTGTGCCAAGAAAGGAGGCTGTCCCACCAACATTTCAAAAAGAATAACACCAACACTCCACCAGTCACATAACTGTGTATATCCTAAAATAAGATACCAAAAACTTATAAACTTAAAAATGCTCAGAATTAATACAACACTAACATTGATCCACCAATTTACACTCTAAAATCAATATTTCATAATAAGGTTGAAAAATAAGGCATATTTTAGTGTAAATTTTGGTTGTCTAAAGGCCTATTGAGATTATTTATTTTAAAATGCTTTACCTGTTCGCAGCAATACTTCAGGTGCAATATAATTGGGAGTCCCAACCAAAGAATGTGCTAGACATCGCTGGTGCTGGCGTGCAGCTCTCCGCTCTAATGGCTTTAATCTATCTCCACATCGACAATTTGAGGGATCACCCCATTCATTACTGAAGTCCATGCTATCTTGCCGAGGATGGTCTCCTGTACAGAAAAAGAACAACAATAAATGAAAGCAACAAAGACAAAAGTAAATCTAAAGTCTGTTTAATCTTCTGATACCATGATTTTGGGTTAACAACATGTATTAGGTGGTCTAATGAAATTGTTTGGGATTTGGAGCCATGCAGAGTTGATTCTGAATTCTACCTAATCTGCTTAATAGATGTGGGGCTTCAAACTTATTTCTTTCCTTTAAGCTATTGTAAGAAAAGATAGAATGAGGACTGGCGTTGTGGCTCAGTGGTAGTGCGCTCACCTAGCAGGCGCAGGGCCCTAGATTCAATCCTCAGCACCACTAAAAACAAATAAAGGTATTGTGTCCAACTACAACTAAAAAATAAGAATAAAAAAAAAAAAAAAAAGAAAAGATAGAATGATACTGAGTGACAATCTAAACTATAAAATATGCCAAATCACTGATGGTGTTTATTATTGATTAGGGCCTGTTTTCTGAGACATGAATAGGAAAACTTTTACATTATGAAAAATGCAAGACTCACTAATTTACTTAAAGTTAAATGATAATAATATAAGTCATGAGTAGGTAGGATTAGGATGTTATTCAGGCCAGGAATGGGGGTACACGCCTGAAATCCTAGTGACTTCAGAGGCTGAGGCAGAAATTCTAGGCCAGCCTCAACAACTTAATGAGGCCTTAAGCAACTTAGTAAGACCCTGTTTCAAAATAAAAAATAATAGCTCAGTGGTAAAGCTCATGCGTTCAATACCTAGTGCGTACATATTTAAAAGTCAAGGCTATTCCTTTACTATTCTGGGCAAATTTTCAAATTAGGTCTGTGATTCATTCAACAAATGACATTAATAAAAAATAAGGTTCTTCATTCGGGCATCTCACATTCTAATATGGGAAGAAACACAACAAATACACAAATTAAAATAGATGACAAGGCTGAAGGTACAGCTCAGTGGTAGCACAGATATTTTACATGCATAAGACCCTAGGTTTGAGCCCAAGCACAACCAAAAAAAAAAAAAAAAAAAAGGTGGTGTGGTGTTGGTGCATGCCTGTAGTTCCAACTACTCAGAAGGCAAAAGCAGGAGAATCACTTGAATCCAGAAGTTTAGGAATTTAAAGCCAGCCCGAGCAACATAGCAAGACATTGTGTCTTTTAATCCCAGCGACTCAGGAGGCCGAGACACAAGGATCACAAGTTTGCAACCAGCCTCAGCAATTTACTGAAAACTTGTCTCAAAATAAAAAGGGCTGGGGATGTGGCTCAGTGGTTAAGCACCCCTGGGTTAAATTCCCAGTACAATAAAAAAGGAAAAGAAAAAGCTGAGTGTGTTGGCACATGTTTATAATCCCAGCTATATGGGAGGCTAAGGCAGGAGGACCATCAGTTTGAGGCTAGCCTGGACAGCTTACTAAGATCCAGTCTGGGCCTGGGGATGTAGTTCAGTGCCTAGCATATGCAAGACCCTTGGTTCAATCCCTAGTACTGTAAAAGAAAAAAAAAAGGCTGTTACAGATAAGCTGGGACATGGATCTACAGAGAAGTACATAGACATAGATTCAGGGTACATTTTAGTAGTGGCATACACAGGACCTGATGATGGATGGATGAATCAGATGTGAAAATATGGGAAAGAAAATGAAGGTTACCTCAGTGGGCATAGGTGGTGTATAATTTACTAAAATGGGGACTACTCAAAGGAAGCAGACATGAGTATGGCTATTAAGAGTCCCCTATTGCCAATATGACCTCTGAAAAGCCTACTGGAAATCCATGTGGAAACACCCAGTAAATAACAGGATACAGAAATTGGTAATTTCAGAGAGACATAATTTCTGAAAAGAAAGATTTGGAAGTCATTGAATATATACAGCATTTAAAACTATGATGGCATGAAGTAACCTAGAATCATATCTGAAATTAATCTACCTATAATAATCACCTGGGAAGTTTGATTAAAGTATGCTTTCCATTTTCCAGTGAAAAGTTTTATTCAAAAGACTGGAATAGAGCTTAGGGATCATGTTTTTAAGAAGAACTCCAACTAATAATTAAGGTGAATCTGAGGAGACATAAAATTCCACCCATTTAATATTAACCTGCTTGTGTTCACAGAAGCACAGAAGGCTAATAACATCTCAGAGGATTGTTATGAACATTAAATTAGAATATATGTAAAGTACCTAGTACATAGTAAGTATTCAACAAATGTTAGATCAACTTACACTTCCATTAGCGCTTGAAGGAATCTTGGTGAGGCAGTGTGGTGTGGTAGAAATAACATGGGCCCTGTAATCAGACAAACCTGGGTTCAAAGCCTAGCCCTTACACTTAATTTGTGTCTGACCTTGAGCAAGTTACTTATCTAGCTAAGCTTTGTTTTTCTTCATCCTGCCTCATAGTGTCACAGGACTAAATAGAATCTACACATAAAAAGTATTTTGCATTAAATAAACTGTGTAACAGTTGCATAATGGAATCCTAAACAGCAGTGAAAATAAAAGTTACATGTAATAACATGGAGAAATCTCAAACAAATAAAAGAAACCAACACAGAAGAATACAATAAAATGATTACATTTAAATAAAGAGTAAGCAAAACGAAATAATATATTGTTTAAGGATATATACATATGTGATAAAAATTGGAGAAAAGGAAAAGATCTGATTATAAACTTTTTAAACAATGGTTATCTCTGGAGGACAGAAAGGGAAGTGATTATTTAAGGATTTGTAAAGTACTGATTGTTGGATATAAGGCTTCACTTTAAAACTATTTAAAAAACGCCATCTGTTACTTCAAAATAAAATTTTTTAAACAGCTTAACTAAAAAAAATATCAGTAGTATTTAATCAAATTTAACAATGTTTCATTTTCTAAGTCTATGCGCCTAAAGAATTCACCCAAGTTTATCCAAAATTCAAGACCTGACCCAGGTCTTTTGGCTTCCATCCAGTGATGACCCCATCTTATATTTTACTGCATAAATAAATCACATTATTATAAATTAAATTTTTGAGTTTGCTTACCACTTTGATAGTACTTGGAATCATGTGTCCATCTGAAGCCAGTGCAAAGGCCGAAGTCAGTCAATTTAATATGACCATCACGATCAATCAAAATGTTATCAGGCTTAATATCCCTATGAATAAAACCCATTTTATGAACACTTTCGACTGCACAAGTAAGTTCTGCTATGTAGAACCTTGCCAGATTTTCTGGAAAGATGCCCATTCTAATTAAGAGGCTCATCATATCACCCCCGGGAATGTAATCCATCACAAAGTATAAATTGTCCTTATCTTGGAATGAATAATATAAGCGAACTACCCATTCATTGTCAGCTTCAGCCAGTATATCTCTCTCAGCTTTAACATGTGCGACTTGATTTCGAAGCAGAACATCTTTCTTTCGAAGAGTTTTTGTTGCATACAAAGCCTTAGTATCTACTTTTCTTGCTAGACACACTTCACCAAATGCTCCTATTCCTAGGGTCTTTATCTTCACAAACATAGACTTGTCCATTTTAGCCCTTTTAAGACGAATGTAGTTAGACTCTTTTTGGCAAAGCATCTTTCTCATTTGATCCTGGGCATCTTGAGATAATCCAACCTAGGTAAATAAACTAAATGTTAAATGAGGAATTGTCATCTTCAATATTCAGTATTAGAAATAGCTTAGAAGAAATTCAGGCATATATGTAAAGGTTAAATGCACAATAATTTTTAATAAAGCATGTTAGACATCTAGAATGTATTTCAGAGAAAATTATATGATCAAAAGTGTAGCTTAAGAGATAGTTAACAGAATGCACAAAGTAACTATGCAAATTCAGCTAAGGGAAACAAGAAAAGGAGGATACCAACAGTCAGCTTTCTATTCTTCTCTAATAGAACACTCAAAGAATAGCTTTCCAATGTGCAATAAAACACATATTTGTCCACATGCACTCTCATCTGTCTCCATGCATATTCATCCCAAATGATAGGATTAGATTGCCTTCACTAAATGCTACTTTTTGTGGATGTCTAGGTCTTAAATATTCTTCCTCTCATTTTATCCTACATGAAAAAAAATTCTTGCATTCCAAGCTCATTTGTTCTAAAAAATAAATAAATAAATAAATAAATAAAAGTGATGTATTACAAACAGAACAATGCTTTCTCTACCCTATCAATCCTTTTCCTGTTCTCAAGAAGTAGGTACTAGTCATTGATACTCTTTTTTTTACCTTTCTTAGAGCATCAGAGAAGGGGTAGGACTCAGTTCATTGCAACCACAAAATTAAGTGTCTCTATCTCATTTAAAAGGGACAAATTGTTTGGCTACAAAGTATCTTTTAGATATTTTGGAATATTTCAGAAAATAGTTGGTGTGACTCACAGAAATAGAAATAAAAAAAAACTTCTAAGTAGATATGGAATACCTGATTTTGATCTAACTGAAGGGTCTAAATGGAAAAAGAATTCAACTAGAAAAGTAGGGCCTAATTTTAGAAATGTCAAGACTAATTAAAATACAGCAACCTCATGCTTCTGTTAGGATGCACATTTCCATGCAACATCTTCTAAGAGTGGCATGCCAAACTTAGTAATATAGAACTGTTTCTCTTAAAATCTTACTTGCCTACACAGTAATGGAGGCTACAGAAGTCAGCAAAGCTTCCAACACCATAAAAGTTTAAATCAGCTATTAGTGAAAGTGAAGAGGAAAAAGGAAAAATGAACTAAGAAAATACATACAGACAGACTTTAGTAAGAAATCCTAAGAACTACAATATGGATAAAGTCATAGAAATAATCATGGTTTTACTCAAACACAATTTAGTTTATAATAAGAATAACAATGTTGTATATAAAATCTGATTTAGAATAATCATTTTTGAAGAATAACTTTATGAAGTATGTGAAGTTGTTAAATCACAAGTTTGAGCTTCTTGGATTTTGACTGGTAATAAGATGAGAAATCAAATCTTCAAATTCTAAGCATATGATAAAAATGATGATGATGATCATGATACTATGTAGTATCTAGTAAAGAAATTTATGTAGAATCACAACACAAATCAAAATGATCAAAGTGTTTATATTCTGACTTATTAATATCAGCATATTTTTCTCAGAACACTATTAAAATGAAATTAGAAGAGGAAACTAATTGATGAGATATCTGATACTTTGACCCAGATATTTCTCACTGATTTTTGAATGTTGTAAGATAACGCACAAAATCTAGAAAATAACCCTTATTCCAATTTCTGTATAAAATGTTTATATATACCTAAACCAGTATATTATAAATTATATATTTTTTAAAATTTACAAGAACTTTACTACAGGAAATTCTGAGTAAATCTTGAAATACTAAAATAAAATGCTATAATAAAAAATGCTTTAAAGTTCATTCACTTTAATGACTGATAATATATCTTGCTATAAGAAATAAGAAACATACTGGAGCACAATATTTTAAAATAAATAACCAGGAAACAGATGATTAAGTATAAAATAGTTATTTTAAAAAGTTTTACCCGCATCATTTCATTCTCTAATTGTTTTTTACGATGCAGACGTTGCTGATGAGATTTGAGGACATTTTCTACATGCTGCTCCATAAAGAATTTAAATGCCTGAGGAGAATAACTCTGAATACGAGATTCTCTTCGCTCTTCATCTTTCTTGTTTTTCCTAACAGTGATAGGTGAAGTTGTAATCTGCTTCTTTTCTTTATCCCCACTATCAACATTTTCAAAACTTTTCTCACCCTCATCTTCATTGGATAAGCTAGGCTGATCCTCTTTACTAGATTTATTTACAGGTTCATACGGAGGAACAGATGGGTTTTGGTGTAGCAGATGTTTTGGATAAGGTGGTGGTGGACCTTGATAGTTTGGAGCTTCAGCAACAGGTGGCATAACAGCCATATTGGAAGTAGTACCCTCAGAAAAAGGGCTGGGTTGAACAGTCTGAATTGGTTGTGGTATCCAAGAAGGGTGGGTAGGTGCTAACGCAGTCTGTAGCTCTGGTTTTAATACACGCATACTTTTCACAGGCTGTTGAATGGGAGCTGGTGTGATCGCAGTGACTGTTGTAGCTGAAGGCTGAGAATTAGCAGAGTGACTTGTTCTATTTCCTAAGGGGTTATTAAACGAATTTGACCTCACTGGTATGTTAGGCTGCCATGTAGGAATCTCATGCCCGCTGCTTGGGGATGACTGGGCAGGAGCAGAAGATGACTGAGGCCAAGTTGTCTGCAGTCCAGGTATATTAATGTTATAAAGTTCCAGGTTATGACTGTTTCTGTTTGGCACTATCATAGACTGAGGAATATTTCCATTTGGGTATGACGAAGGAGCAGCAGACCCCCCTGTTTGTAAAGCAGAAGGGCTTTGTCCATTAGCTGGGGTCAGAGGATACGGTGGGGGTGGCTGCCGATTCACAGTGCCAGCAGGGACAACATTTTGGTGTATCATAAAGTCAGTCTGACCACCACCATTCTGAATTCCAGGTCTCCCTGGTGGAAAGTTAAATTTGTTAGAACTCTGCATGATGATTGGTTGTCTGCCCACAGGAACAGAACCAATGCCTCTCTGTCCCTGGTTAGGAGGATTCATGGGGGAAGTGTTAAGAGGTGGTGGTGGATAGCCCTCCTGCCATGCCCCAGGTGGAACAGGAGAGATTCGGGAGATTACATATTCCATGTTCCCAGAATACCTCTTTGTTTGAGAGTTTGGTTCCCAAGATGGGGGAGGTGGAGTTGTACCTCGTGGAGGGGGAGTCTGGCCTCTTGGAGGTGGTGGAGGAGTAACACTCCTTACTTGAGGTGGTGGTGGGGGGTTCACTCTCTGTCCATTGCTAGGGTGAGCTTGAGCAAATGCTGTTATACCAGATCCAGATAAAGGTCTTCCTACATCTGTCTGTGAGTTGGGACTTTCAGAACGGTAGACCACACTTTCTCCCAGAGGTGGGCCATGTCTCTGAGGAACTAAAGATTCTTTAGAGCCTTTCCAGCTTTGTTTACGGTTAATTGATTGTTGCACACTCCCTATGATAATAAAAGAGAAAAAAAATCATATTTTTAACCTCTTGCTTCTGAAAACTTTAGCTTAAAATTCTGATATGACTAAATGATACTCGAGTCTCAAGAATTAAGAAATCGGGAGGCTGAGGCAGGAGGATCATAAATTTGAGGCTAGCCCCAGCAACTTAGCAAGACACAAATTAAGAAAAAAAAAAAAAAAGATGGGTGGGCATAGTGATAAAGTACCTCTGGGTTCAATCTCCAGTATTAAAAAAAAAATTTTTTATTAAGAAAATGGGAATAAGTTCAAAAGATCTATTTGTACAACATGGTGACATAGTTAATAACAAAGCATTGTATCCTTGAAATCTGCTGAAATTTGAAATGTTCTCACCACCAAAAAAAAATTATGTGAGGCACTGCATGTTAACTATCTTGATTTAGCCCCAAAAGAAAAATAATTATAAAATAATGAAGCTTGTTTATTTTTGACTAATATATTCTTATGGCTCAAAATTTATAAGGTACAATATAGAGTTGGGATTATGGCTCAGTTGGTAGAGTGCTTGCCTGGCATGTACAAGGGCCTGGTTAATCCCTAGGATCACCAACAAAAAAAAAAAAAATCAAAATAATACTCACTTTTGTCCCTTATCCCAGCAGTTTCCTTCACTAAAGGTAACTAATGTCATCATTAGTACATGAGAGGAAAGTAGTGTACTTTCTATGTAGTATTGTGCCTGCATTTTTCTTTCATTTAAAAAATGGAGGTTCTATATCAGCATATAAAGTGTTTCCTCATTTAAAATAATGTTATGCTGGGCACAATGGTATACACCTATAATCCCAGGACTCAGGAGGCTGAGGCAGTAGGATCACGAGTTCAAACTCAGCCTCAGCAACTTAGAGGCCCTAAGCAGCTCAGCAAGACCCTGTCTCTAAATAAAATATAAAAAAGGGCTGGGGATATGGCTCAGTGGTTAAGTGCCCCTGGGCTCAATTCCTAGCACTAAATAAATAAATAAGCAAATAAATAAATAAATAAAATGTTATCATGTTTTCCCCACCTATTGTATAGAGTATCTTAATTTATTTGATCAGTGCCTTAAAACAGATGGGCATTTATAATGTTTCCAGTCTTGTGTGTCTCCCCCCCACACACACAAAGCAATGAAAAATTTTGTGCAAATATAATTTCATATATATATACATATATATACGCACAGGTATCTGCAGATAAATTTCTAGAGACGAAACTACTGAGCCAAAGGGTATGTCCATTTGTAATTTTGATAGATACAGCTACTATTTTTTTTTTGGAGGGTTCTGGGGATTAACCCAGGGGTGGTTTACCACTGAGCTACACATCCCCAGAACTTTTATTTTTTTATTTTAAGACAAGGTCTTGCTAAGTTGCAGAGGCTACCTCAAATTTGCAATCCTCCTGCCACAGCCTACAGACTTGCTGGGAAAATAGGCATGCACCACCACACCTACTTTTAAGTACATTTTAACATGGGTTTTAAAAGAAAAAGTAGGGGATAACCAGCTGAACATACAGTATAGCTTATAGTATCTGCCTTTGATGGAGTTTCTAAATAAATGAAATAAGCAAGAAAATGGACAATATATTTTAAAAAGCAGCATTTAAAATGAGACAGTCTGTCCTCTCAAAAATATATAAAAAATTTTAAAGTAAATAAATAAATAAATAGATTTATTTATTTATTTTTAAAACACTATTGAGGCTCAGAAAATGATACCCCAAAGATCTGACATGCTAAACTGGACAAAATGTCAGAACTAAGGTCTCCTTCACCCATTTCCCCATGGTCAGTGATTCACTTTCTCAGAAGCACTTATCTGACTATGGGAAGTTCCCTTCCCAGAAGGAAAGCAGTTGTTATGAATCTCATTAACCAGGAAGGATTAACCACTGGAGAAGAGACTGAACTCAAATATCAAACCTAGAGCCCAGAGGAACTTTGTCCCAGGCCACTGTCTATTCTTGGACTCATTCATTTCTCCTAAAAGAAAACCCCATAGTATGGCAATATGTAAATCAATGGATGTGTAACTGATGTGATTCTGCAATTTGTATACGGGGTAAAAATGGGAGTTCATAACCCACTTGAATCAAAGTGTGAAATATGATATATCAAGAACTATGTAATGTTTTGAACAACCAACAATAAAAAATTAAAAAAAAAAAAGAAAACCCCACGAATTGAAAGGTTAATATTATCTTGAGAGAAAATAATGTAATAATGTGACCAAAAAACAGAACAAAATAATATATGTTCAGAATGTACAGTTTAGCACTTTGCTTTATCTAGGCTGTAGCAGCATTTTGGACTTCAGAGAAAGTTATCTCTCTGGGCAAGCCAGACAAGTCCTCCAGGCACAAGGCCCAGTCTCACTTTCCTCAGAGAGCCAGCTGACGCTAATACCACATCATTCATCCATTTTTTATGAGTTAAAAAAATATTTTTTTAATTTAAAAAGAAAATGGGGGGTTGGAGCTACAGCTCAGTGGCAGAGCGCTTGCCTAGCATGTTCAAGGCACTGGGTTTGATCCTCAGCACCACAGAAAAATAAATAAACAAATAAAATAAGCATTGGGTTTGATTCTCAGCACTGCATATATATAAATCAAAAAATATAGTCCGTGGACAACTAAGAAAATATTGAAGAAAAAAAAAAAACCCCAAGATTGTACATACATTGTATACTACCACAGAAATGAAAAGCTTTCTATTTGTGGGGCTGGGGATATAGTAGAGTGCTTGCCTTGCATGCACAAGGCTCTGGGTTCGGTCCCCAGCCCCCTTGCCCCGACAAGCTGTGTTCTATTTGTGTACAACAAACCAAAATACATTCTACTGTCATGTATAACTAATTAGAATTAAAAAAAAGGGGGGGCTCCTCTGGGAGGGTGACTTAAGAATTCACTGGATAATAATCCTGGGTTGGGAGCTTTGTATTTTCCAAGAACAAAAAGAAACCCAGTCCAGTCACAGAGCATCAGATGAGGAGAAGAATGGTACTAGACGAAATATGATAGGTAACCAGACTATGGAGAAGAATTTGTAAGGAATTCAAAGTCAATGAAGGCAGAGTTAGAGTATCCTCTATAAAGGATTTAAATAGCAATCTTATCTATCTTATTATGGACTTGGTTAATAAAACTTTGGTCATGGGAAATAGGTAGATTGATTCTACTATAAATTCCTAATTAGTATCCTCAAATGACTCAGCATGACCAGGAAATTTTATTATTTCTTTGGTCTCCACTATTACCATCCTCAGTCTCCTGAAATTGTCTTCTTATTCCTCACTCATGACTTAAGCAAATGAATTGATTTTCTACTTCAGAGAAAGGAGAAGACATTAGAAAGTAATTCCCTTATCTTCCCTATGTAACACAGGCCTATCTAGGCCTATGAAAGTAGAATGATTTGCTCTTTGTAGCTGATCCCCCATCCTATGTTTTGGATCCTATCTCTTCTTGGCTTCTCAGGAACCTTAACTGATCATTCTCCCTTGAATATTTAAATTCATCCTCTTAACTGAAGAGTATTCAGGTTTTTGCTTTGTTTTGTTTTGTTTTAGTGGTGCTGGGGATTGAACCCAGCGCCTTGTGTATGCTAGGCAAGCACTCTACCAACTGAGCTATATGCCCAGCCCCTCCAGTTATCTATTAAACATGTCTATGGGGTAGAGATAAAGAGTCTGTCTGGAAATTCTGTCTGCTCAAGTTTGTTGTGAACCTAAAACTGCTTTCAAAACTAAGATCTACTAAAAAAGAAAAAAGAAAAAAAAAAGGAACATGTCAAAATAAATAAACAAATAAAGACAATTCGTTCTCCACTTCCATTCAGGCCTCTACCTCAAAATGTTTTCTAGAGCTGGTACACAACTAATAGTAGTCCAACATCAGTTAAGTATAGAAGAATAAGAATTGAGGGGCTGGGGTTGTGGCTCAGTGGTAAAGCATTTGCCTAGCACATGTGAGGCACTGGGTTCGTTTCTCAGCACCACATAGAAATAAATGAATAAAATAAAGGTCTATTAACTACTTAAAAAATATTTAAAAAAAAAAAAAGAATAAGAATTGAACTTTTGTCAGACATGGGGCCCAAGCCTATAATCCCAGTGATTTATGAGGCTGAGGCTGAGGCAGGAGGACCAAGAAAGAGTTTAAACCCAGCCTCAGCAACTTAGCGAGGCCCTAAGAAACTCAGCGAGACCCTATCTCTAATAAAATATAAAAAAATGATTGGGGGGGCTGGGGCTGTAGCTCAGTAGTAGCACACTTACCTGGTATGTATAAGGCACTGGGTTCGATTCTCAGCACCACGTATAAATAAATAAGCATCTATCAACAATTAAAAAAATATTTTTAAAAGGGGGGGGGGGTGATGGGGCTGTGGCTCTGTGGTCAAGAGCCCCTGAGTCCAATCCCTGGCACCCAAATAAATAAATAAATAAATAAGTGATTGAACTTTTACAGAAATTTGATGGAGCAATCTGATGTCTATTAAGCCTTATAATAAAATATTTGGATTTATACTTTGTCATTTAAATTTTTAATTTTCCAATTCATTTTTATTGTATTTTATAAATTGATTAATTTATAATTAATTGGAAATTAAAGAAACCAAAGCTCTTCACCACAGATTATCTGAATTTTCTGATCTGTAGTCACACATTGTACCCCACCACAGATTATTTTGGAAGCACTACTCTTGCTGATGTCTTTCCTTATTCTCTTATCACAGAAAAATTTCTCTAAGAGTTGCTATATATTGGCCAGGCATGGTGGTGCATGCCTGTAACTGGAGGTTGAGGCAGGAGGATCACGAGTTCAAAGACAGCCTAAGTGAAGCCCTGTTGCTAAATAAAACCCAAAAAGGGCTGGAAATGAGGCTCAGTGGTTAAGTGCTTCTAGGTTCAAACTCTTATACACCCTCCACAAAAAGTTGCTATATTTGTGTTCTTTTCTACCTCATATCATATTGATTCCTCAGCCCTCTTCAATCTGAATTATGTTCCTACTACTGGAGAAACAAGTTACCCTATAATTATGAATTATGACCTCTTCCAAAATCCATGTCGAAGCCCTAACCCCTCATTCCCCTTCAAATGGGACCACATATGATAATTAAGGTTAAATGATGTCACTAGGGTGGGCTATAATGCAATATGACCTCTGTTTCTATAAAAGAAAATCTGCACAAGTGTACTGGCACATGCCTGTGATCCCAGAGACTCTGGAGGCTAAGACAGAAGGATCACAAGTTTGAGGCTAACCTCAGCAACCTAGTGAGACCCTGTCTGAAAAGTAAGAACCAGGGGTTTAGGGTTGTGGCTCAGTAGTAAAGCACTTGCTTAACATGTGTGAGGCACTGGCTTTGATTCTCAGCACCACATGTAAATAAATAAAATAAAGATCCATTGACAACTAAAAAATTTAAAAAAGATAATAATAAAAAGAAAAAGTAAAAACTGGATGGAAGATGTGGCTTGATAGGTTCAATCACACACACAAAAAAAATATACACACACACACACATACATATATACACTTAAATAACAAATAAATTTATGCTTGGTATATTAAGTGAATAAAGTAGGATTCAGTAAGAGGCCCCTTCCCTTTTGCCTCAGCCACAAGAATCAAAAATACTTGTGTATTATAGATTTACTCAGATTTCCCTTGAGAAAAGACTGGGAGCAACACATCAAAATGTGGAGTTACTAACAGTAATTAGTAATTACTACAGTAATTACTACTACAGTAATTACTAATTACTGTTAGTAATTCTTATCCAAATATTCTATAATGAATACATTTTACTTTTTATAGTATGAAAAAATATAAAAAAAAATTGTATAATGTTATGTTGGGAGGAAATGATTCATTTAGATTATGATACAACCAGTCAAGTAGTTTGCAGACTAGACTGCTGCTTATTAGAATTACCCATTAATTTTTTTTTTTTTTTAATATTTATTTTTTAGTTCTCGGCGGACACAACATCTTTGTTTGTATGTGGTGCTGAGGATCGAACCCGGGCCGCACGCATGCCAGGCGAGCGCGCTACCACTTGAGCCACATCCCCAGCCCCATACCCATTAATTTTTAAACATGAAAGTCTCACCCTCAAAGTAATTCTGGCATAACACTATAACTTTATAGTGTTAAAATTTCAGACTTTCATTTATTGGGCTGCTTTTAAAAATTTCTAAGACCAAAGACTTGACATACTTAAGTGTTTAAAAACTGTACCATAAAAGAGACTAGAAAAAAAGGTTTGATGAATCACCTGGTTTCATGCTGGCATTAATAGGTCTAGCAGCTGCTGCAGCCATCTGTTCCCGCCGAGGATCTTGGTAACTCATTTTACTAATGAATTCAATCGCTGCTTCTATACTTCTGTTATTAGTTTTCTGAAGAGCTTGTATAACCATATCCTGATATGAAGTTTAAAAACAAAAAAGAAAAAAACTTTAAATCTTATAATTAATAAAAGAGAAAGAACACTGAGTTCTACCAGGGAAATTCCTAATTATAAATGACAAAGCCCCAGTTCTTAATATCAATATTCTATTTGCAACTATTAAAAACAAACAAAAAAAGGACTAAACTTGGCATTGTGCACGTTAGGCACACACTGTGCCACTGAACTAAATCCCAAACTCCCCAAAACTCCAATCTCAAATTACTAAAGTTAAACAAAGAAAAATTTTAAAACGTTTCTTGAATATTTTCAGCTTTATATAATGTGTTACTGTTTCCTTCTAGGATTAACTTCTTCAGGGTACAATTATAACGCAATTTTGATTATTTTTCATTCTTATATAAACAGAGACTACCAGAATGTTTTGTTTTTTTTTTTAAAGCATCAAAGTACTGGAAAAGACATTTTTGTATCATTAAATATTTTATCAAGCAACTTTGCCACTATGTATACTAATAAAAGAACTACAAAGTTCTGGTTTTTATCCTCTTAAGAGGTTACATTTTCAGGAAATTATATTTGTAGGGGCAAAAAAATACAGGAAAAATGGTAAAAGAAAATACTAAACTAAATATAATAATTATGTGATGAAGATTTTAAGAAGTTAGATAGTAAAGGGAGTGACTCATAGTGGGGTAGGGAGGGAGAGCATGGGAGGATTAGATTAATTCTAGATAGGGAAGAGGGGTGGGAGGGAAGGGGAGGGGGAAGGGGATTAGCAAGGATGGTGGAATGTGATGGTCATCATTATACAAAGTACATATATGAAGACTTGAATTGGGTATCAACATAACCTTATATACAAACATACCTTATATACAAACAGAGATATGAAAAATTGTGGTATATATGTGTATTAAGAATTGTAATGCAAAAAAAATGTTCATATATAATGGCATAAATTGACGTGAACATACTTTATGTAGAGATACGAAAAATTGTGCTCTATATGTGCAAAAAAGAAGAAGTTAGATAGTGTGATGCAACAAACAGGATTTGGAATTAGACTGATCTGAGGTTGAATTCTAGCAGCTCAACTTCATAACTGTGTGAATTCTGGTAAGTTAACATTTCAGAATCTGTTTCTTCAACTATAAGAAGTTACAGGGTTGATGTG
The DNA here is from genome assembly GCF_001458135.2 of Marmota marmota marmota. NCBI lineage: Eukaryota > Metazoa > Chordata > Mammalia > Rodentia > Sciuridae > Marmota > Marmota marmota. The sequence continues at coordinate 64,225,952 of NW_025999842.1, forward strand.
AGGAGTAAATAAGAAAATGCATAAAGCACATAAGTGCAGTGCCTAGAGCTCAAATGCTAGTTGTCTTCCTTTATTACTTGTCCTTTATGTTAAATGTAAACCCAAATTATACATTAACATACAGAAAATATGATGACATGCAGTTTTCAAGAGGGAGGCAACAACATATTTGTTCTAGAGGATTTAATATTTTCAAATGATATCTAAAAAATAGGAAATGGCTTAGAAAGACTAATGGGTGAACAGGCTGCCAACAGATGTTAACATCTTATGTAAAATGACTGGAAGATGAATGTGAGACCAAACAAAGAAGGATATGGTAGAAACCTACTGACTACTTAAGATCCATTCTCCCTTTCTTGAGAAGGTTACGCTTCTTGTTTCTGGAATAATTTTGCTATCTCTCATTCAGGTACTGGTCCTTGCATCCTGTTTCCTAGGGAGCTGATACAATACCTGTGCCAGAGAATGCTGCCACTAAGAAGTAAAAGTTGACACTAATAAAAAGTCCCTGGCTCTGATCTTTAACAGTCTGAGCCAACGACAGCTATTTAAAGTAAATTGTTATCTTGTTTAAAGAGTTATTTTGATTTTTTTTTCATTTTTAAACTGACAAAGAATTTTAATATTTAAATGTACAATGATGGTGGAGAGTTTTTGTTTTATTTACTATTTGAACTCAAATTGTTCTCTCTGTAATTTATTTTTTATTTTATTTTTTTAATTAATTTTTATTGTTGGTTGTTCAAAACATTACATAGTTCTTGATATATCATATTTCACACTTTGATTCAAGTGGGTTATGAACTCCCATTTTTACCCCATATACAGATTGCAGAATCACATCGGTTACACATCCACTGATTTACATATTGCCAAACTAGTGTCTGTTGTATTCTGCTGCCTTTCCTATCCTCTACTATCCCCCCTCCCCTCCCCTCCCCTCTTCTCTCTCTACCCCATCTACTGTAATTCATTTCTCCCCCTTGATTTTTGTTAAAAGTGACCAAACTCAATCCCTAACTGAAACAAAAGTACAATATGGTCACATTTAATGACAATTAGATTTTGCAAATTTGTAATGAGATACAAAGAAACTAATAAGTCTCATTTTGTATGCAAATCTGAAAGAATACAAAAATCACCTAAAATTAGAATTCCTGAGGGAGTGCTTAATTTTAAAACTGGTAAACCAAGTGTACTATAAATATGCTATTATCTATCACATGGCAATGCCACCTTCACTGGCAAGAAAATTGGCACTCACTGTCCTTTTTCAATATGTGGAAATCATATTCTTCTTAATTGCACTGGAATTTCTGCCTATTTTTTTTTTATTATGCTGGCAATTATTTAGTTATGTATTTTAGTATTAGGGATTTAACTCAGGAGCACTCTACCACTGAGATACATCCCAGCCCTTTTAATCTTTTTTAAATTTTGAGACAGGTTTTCACTAAGTTGCAGAGGCTGACTTTCAACTTATAATCCTCATGCCTCAGCCTCCCAAGCTGCTTGAATTGCAGGCATGCATGGCTTTTATATCTTAATATTTATTGTTATGTTTTAAACTATTTTTTCCTTCTGTAACATCAACCAAGGTTCACTAAGTAGGGGTGTAGTGCCACTATAAAAGAGTATCCTCAGGGGCTGGGGATGTGGCTCAAGTGGTAGCGCGCTAGCCTGGCATGCGTGCGGCCCAGGTTCGATTCTCAGCACCACATACAAAGATGTTGTGTCTGCCAAGAACTTAAAAAAAATAAATAAATATTAAAAATTCTGTCTCTCTCTAAAAAAAAAAGTTAAAAAAAAAAAAAAAGAGTATCCTCAACTCAATAATTCTGGAATAAAACTCTTCTGTGACAGGAAAACATTAGTGTGACATAATTATGCCTGGTTTTCATGTTTATAACCCAAAATAAAATCCAGTAGACAGTGTGATGGCACATGACTATAATAATCCCAGTGACTTGGGAGACTGAGGCAGGATGATTTCAAGTGTGAGGCTAGTGTGAGCAATTTAGCAAGACTCTGCCTCAAAATAAAAAATAAAAAGGAGCTGGGATGTAGCTAAATTGTAAAATCCCTTGGTTCAACCCCCAATACCACGACCCCAAAAGAAAAACCAAAAAACTCCAGTGACTGTATATTGTGTGCATGCATCAATCCTATCAATCCTGTTTAACATTTATTCCCATAAGGAAATTAATCTTGAAATATTTGAGCTTTCAATTCTTAATAGTTACCAGAAACACATTCTCAAAAGGAAGAAGAAGAAAAAAAAAAAAGAACCTGCCTTGAACGTGTCATAGTTAATAAAATGGAAACTGGCTAAGAATTTTGAAGTATTAAGTTAGGCTTTGAACAGTATAAATTCTACAATATAATGGGAAGTCACCAGAATAAGCGATTCAAGAAATTAGCAGAACAGACTCCTTTATCTTAAAAAAAAAAAAAAAAAAATCACAATACCTTTATTTTCACATCCTATAATACAAAGTAATTATTTTTTAATAGTTTTAGTTATAGATGGACACAATACCTTCATTTTATTTACTTTTCATGTGGTGCTGAGGATTGAACCCAGTGCCTCACACATGCTAGGCAAAGGCTCTATCACTGAGCCACAACCCCAGTCAATGGGACATTAGGGCTGGAGATGTAGCTCAGTGGTAGAATGCTTACCTAGCAAGTGGAAGGCCCTAGGCAATCACCAGTACTGCAGAGGAAGAAAAAGAGAGAGAATAGGACATTGTACAATGCCTTGTATTTCTTAAAAGTATCTACATTAGAAAGGACTTTTAAGTCTTTTAAAGATATGGTCCATGTATGGTATGACTTACTACCTAGCTGATGGGTTCACACAGCTATATGATGATTTATCTGATCTAACACATTGCCACTTAAGGGCTTTCATAGCTATATGATTTGATAAACTCTGTTTATCAATATATATGATAGGAAAGAATAAGATCAATGATTCTCTTTATTCTTTTCCCTTGGCTAAATAAGAAGAAAGTACTCTGGAGAATTGCCAGAAAAACATTATCCTAGTTACTTTCCTCTTCCTATCTCTATTTTCTGGTACAAATCTAGCACTTTTATTTATTTGTTTATTGAAATTTATTTATTTATTTATTTTATTTGGTGCTGAGGATTGAACCCAGGGCCTCACATGTGCAAGACAAGAACTCTACCACTGAGCTACAATCCCAGCTCCCAGATATAGTATTTTTTAAATACCCAAGTACAAATCCCAGCAGCTCACAAGGCTGAGGCAGGAGAATCGCAAGTCCAAAGCCAGCCCAAGCAACTCTGTGAGACTCTGTCTCTAAATAAAAAATAGGACTGGATATGTGGCTCAGTGGTTGAGTGTCTCTGAGTTCAATCCCTGTAACTCACCACCCCCACCAAATACCCAAGTACAAAATTGATAGAAAATGATATTAGTTAAATATTAAATAAAATGAGCCAGAAAAATAAATCCCTTTTCCATTTTGTATAATTATAAATATCCCTTTTTATATTTAGGTTCTCATTTTAAAAATTAGTCATACACCACGTTTCATATTTATGTTCATAAATATGACACACAGATGGTCTCTTTAGGTATAGGTGTATAGCAGCCACACCATCTAAGATTGTGTAAATATACTCTGTATTCACTCAAGGATGACATTGCCTAATGGTTCTCCCTTAAGTCTTATTCATGTATGACTGTATAGAGATATTTAGAAATGTGATCACTTAAATATTAATACTAGTGAAGAAATTTTAAGGGTAGTTATCTTTGTATAATGCAACTAAAGATAATTTTCGGTTCATTATTTTCTAGTTTTTTTTTTATTTTGCTACGGGGGATTGAACTCAGGGGCACACAACCACTGAGCCACATCTCCAGCTCTATTTATATTTTATTTAGAGACAGGGTCTCACTGAGTGGCTTTGTGCCTTGCTTTTGCTGGGGCTGGCTTTGAACTTGTGATCCTCCTGCTTTAGCCTCCCGAGTCACTGGGATTATAGGCATGACCATCGTGCTTGGCTCATTATTTTCTAATTTTTAACATAATAGGTAATATATAATCAGGAAAAAAGCTACTATTTGCATTTTGTTACATTTTATATAGCCAAATTTTATGATTTCTGACACCTAAAATATTCATTCACAAGGTATGCTATCATAGGAAACAAATTTTATTATTAACCTAAACCAAACAGGATTAAATTTGCATGCCTTGAAAAAATTTCCATATAAAAATCTGCTGCAGTGGTGTATAACTGTTGTTCCAGTTACTCAGGAGATTGATGTGGGAGAATTCCAAGTTTGAGGTGAACATGGGCAACAAAGTAAGACCCCATCTCAAAAACATTCAGAATTAAGTTCTGAAGGTAAATATTAAAGAAAAACCTGACATAGTTTTAACTAAAATTTCAGTACTTTGGGGAAATTTATGATTTGGGCCTAAAAGTGATGTGTACATACATAACTGTGGTATCAAATCCATGATTACAATTCTTTCTCCTCCCAGGACAAGGGTGTGTGTGGTCCCAACTTATTAGGAGGCTGAAGCTAGAGGTTTGTTTGAGTCCCAGAGTTCAAGACCAGCCTGGACAATGTAGAAAGACCTCATCTCCAATCCAACCAACCAACCAACCCACAACTTTATATCCCTACTATAAACTTAAATTTATATCCCTAGAGCTGTCATTTCTCCAACAGCCATTAAGCTCATCAAGTTCATGTTTCATATAATCTTACCTCTAGTTCTCTTCAAATGCACTTCTACTCTGACTTTATAACCTGGCCTTTTAAATTCTAGAAACTCCAGAATTCAGTGATAGGTAGCACATAAGAAACTAAAGAAATAACCATCATTTTGTTATAATAATTAATGAGATTGTAAACATAACATTCTTTGTTGCTGGAGTACACAAATTTATTACAATTAAATTCACTAAAAAAAAAAAAAAATTTCAACTTGAAAGTACCTAAAGTATTTTGTACAAGGTAAGAATACCTTTTAACTCAAAAATTCTTACCTCATCAAATCCAGCAGCCTGCAAATCTTGAAACATTTGTGGATTAATTTCTGAAGTACTCCGAGAGGAAGAACTTGTTTCATTTGCAAATGGTAGTAGAGAGTTTCTAATTTCTTGCAAGGCTTTATGATATGTCCCAAATTTGGGTGTATTTCTCACTTGTCGAGGATCTTCAGTTGACACTTTATTCATGTTATGCTCAGCCTTAGCAGCATCGGATGGTTTGGATAAATTCCTTAGGGATTCCCGAATTTCTTGCAACATTTGTCTGCTGCTGCCAGTGTAATTACTGGCAGGAAAGGTCTTAGGCCTCATTTGTCTATATCCTTCTGGCTTTTCACTCCTCTTCATGAAAACATCTATATACGTAACCCACACAAAGGACTTTAAGAACTACTTGATAGATTCAGAGCTTTCTCTTGAGCAGAAGTAAAAATGATCCTTTGAGAAAAGTCCCCAGGAATATTAAAGTTCTTTAAAATTGAAGTAATTAACCCTATGAAAGAAAAATAAATTAATTAAAGCCATACAGTGAAATTTTTAAAAAGTACCATTTATGAGGGGGAACCCTCACTGAGTTAAGGGATCAGGTTATAGTTCTGGCTCCACTACGGATTACTGTAGGATCAGGACAAGTTACTTAACCTCTTATTTCCAAGTCTATAAAATAGATTTACCTTATTTACCTCCAGCAATAGTTACAATGAGTAAAAAATTAATAATTTTAAGAGAACTTTAATAAGCATATAAAACTCATTCAAATGCAAAGGATTATAACCAAATGATAATATACATGATACAGTAGGCAACCTCTCATCAACTTCATCTAGTGTCTCTGATTTTAGGTTTAAAAATTAGACTTCAGTATAAGATTTTATTACAAGAAAGGGTATTGCTGCTTTAAAAGGTTTTCAGCTGAGTTTGGAGGTACAAACCTGTAACCCCAGCGACTAGGGAGGTTGAGACAGAAGGATTCCAAGTTTGGAGCCAGTTTGGGCAACTTAATGAGATCCTATTTCAAAATAAAACTTTTAAAAGGGCCGGCAATGGGGCTGGGGATGTGGCTCAAGCAGTAGTGCGCTCGCCTGGCATGGGTGCAGCCCGGGTTCGATCCTCAGCACCACATACAAACAAAGATGTTGTGTCTGCTGAAAACTAAAAATGTAAATAAAATATTTAAAAAAAAAAAAAAAGGTTACAGATCAGGGCTGAGAATATAGCTTAGTCAGTAGAGTGCTTTTTAAAAAAATAAAAAAATAAAAAATAAAAGGGCCGGCAATGTAGCTCAGTAGTAGAGCTCTTGCACAGCATACATTCAATCCCCCAAAGTACAAGAAAAAAAGTTACTTAAATCACTGATCCAGAAGATGCTTCAAAAAGAAATGTTTGGGTTTATTCTCCAAAATGAGAGACAAGTAAGAGTATCAACAATGGGATACGGAAAGGATCGCTGAGGTCAACTTTTATTATTCCTCAGTTAGGCATGTGTGTTTTCAACACAGTGAAAGAACAGTCATCTAAAGTCTACTTATATGTGCCCATTGATGGGAAAAATTAGTAACTTAAGAGAGCCAGCCAGGCGCAGTATTGTATACCTGTTATACCAGCAATTCAGGGGCTAAGGCAGGAAGATTTCAAGTTCAAGGTCAGCCTCAGCAACTTAGCAAGGTGTTCAGCAACTTAGAGAGTCCCTGTCTCAAAAATAAAATGGGTTAGGGATATAGCTCAGTGGTAGAGCACCCCTAGGTTCAATCCTAGTACAAAAAAAAATAAGAGTGAGCCACCCCATTTGTGATTTGTAATAATTATTAGAAATGTGTTCTTCATGAGAAGCATCACGCAGATAGCCTGATCCTGATCAGTTTAAACAATCTTGCCTGTGTTCTTATCTTAATCACCCTAATACCTCTGGCTATTTCTACCTTGTAAGTGAACAAACTCAAGTTCAGTTCTGGCAAAATAGTACAAAAATGGTATTGCTGGGATTTGAAACTCTGTCATTATCATCGACTGGGAGTCTATTTCCATCCTCACTAAATGTAATTATCACCCATGTTTCACAAAGATGTCTATAGCCAGATATGTAGATATCTCTTTCTTGTCATTTAGATCTCTGTCCTGTTTCTTCCTCCAAGAGCCTTTCTTTCCTTGGTCACCTCATTTACCCGGTGGCTCACCCTCCTCCACCTCTCCTACTGGGAATTGTACCCAGGGCCTCACATATGCTAGGTAAGCACTTTACCTACTGATCTATATCCTCATCTCTTTTGATTTTATTTTACTTTGAGACAGGTTCAGACTAAATCATCCAGACTGACCTTGAACTTGTGATCCTCCTGCCTCGGTCTCCAGAATAGCTGAGATTACAGGTATGTGTCATCATGCCCAGCTGTTTCATTTTCTTGATAGTACTCATCACTATTACTTATCACAAAATAGTTGTACTTGTTCACTTGTTAATTGTCCATTTCCCCTCACTTAAATAAAAGCTCCAGTACAGGACTTTGTTTCATCACCATTGTCTATGCACTACCTGTGAGAGAGCCTGGCAAACAGTGAGTACTTAATAAATGTATACATACATATTGAACGAATGAAATAAACACACACATCCTAAACATCCCCAGTTCCTTTAACTGTTCTTTCATTCAAATCATCTGTTTTGGATACAATCTTCTTTGTCAGAATTCTTCAGTTGCTAGAAAGGCACAGCATTTAATAACAGAAAAGCAAAAAAAAAAAAAAAATGGGATTCAGGTACTTGTTCAATTCATTAATTAGCACTGTGGACTTAGACACAATTTGCTGCAACTGATCCTTGAGATATAATGGCTGGAGTAACATCTATCTAATCAGCTGAACAAGAATTAAGAGGAACAATACAATACAACTAAAGGTATATACAAACAAGCATGTGAAGAGGTAGAATGTTCCCTGAAACATTGTCTATGATAGCAAAAGAGGACTTCAACCTAGATGCTTATTAATAGAGGAGTATTCAAGTAATTCATAGTAAATCTACATAATATTTGAGTAAGTCAAAAAGAATGATGTACTTCTATCTAAATGTACTAATGTGAACAGACACCACAGTGTTTTTCTGTTGTTTTATTTTGGCAGTATTGGAAGTTGAATCCAGGGCCTTGCAAATACTAGGCAGGCACTGAATTACATCTCCAGTCCTGTTTTTGAGATAGGTTTTTACTACATTCTCCAGGATGGTCTTGAACTTTGGATTTGCCTACCTTAGCCTCTGAAGTAGCTGGGATTACAGGCATGTGCCACCATGTCCACCCACCATATTCTTTTTGTTATGTGGTACTAGGGGTTGAATCCAGGTTCTCCAGCATGGTAGGCAAGCTCTCTGTCATTGAGCTAAATCACCAGTCCCACAATGTATTTTAAGCAACAACAAAAGAACTTAGTTTAAAAAAGTTCACAACATTTTAAAAACTATGAATATAACAGACCTAAAAAAAATAATAGAGCGTTTGCCTTGCATGCATGAGGCACTGGGTTCAATCCTTGCACCACATAAAAATAAAATAAAGGTTATTGTGTCCATTTAAAACTAAAAAACAAAAAACAAATAAAACAAACAAACAAAAAACAAGGTTCTGGGGCTGTAGCTCAGTGGCAGAGAGCTTGCCAGGCATGTATGAGGCACTGAGTTCAATCCTTAGTACCACATATAAAGGAACAAATAAAATAAAGTCATTCTGCCATCTACAACTACAAAAAAATAAAAAAAGCAAGTTTCAAAAACTATGGAAAAAATAAATATATTTCATGTTCTAAAATACAGTGATGGTTGTACAACTCTGTAAATAAGCTGAAAACACTGAATTATATAATTTAAATAGGTAAATAGTATGGTATGTAAATATTTTTTAATATCTAAATAATTATTATAGTAAAATACATAAAATTTCCTTCTTTAATCAATTTTTGTAATTTATACCTTACAGAGTTGTTAAATAAACCCTTTATTTTTAAAAATTTATACTTTTAGAAATTTAATTATATTCCACATACACACAAATTTATAACAGGACTGAAATAAGATGAAGCCCTATTAACAGACCACCAGAAGTAGTTTCTTAATAATGTTACATGAATTTGTAAATATTTTTGTGGTAAAATAACTAAATTAGTTATGAATCATCAAGCAACATGACAAACAGCCCACATTTCTCCATTTTTGTTAAAAAAAAAAAAAGAACTTCGTCACTATTTTACAGAACACTAAAAATTATGCACATTCTATTCAGAATATAATCCAATCTAGTGATTCATCTCACATATGAAATTAGGACATACCTTGTACTTTTGTGAAGAAAGATGGTCACTAATAATAATTTCTTTTCTAAGCCTTCCCATAATATAAATTTAATAATGATTAATTTTAAATATTTAAATTATTACATTTTATATAATTATCAATTATTAAAAATAATTATTAATTAATTACTAAATAATTTTCTGGGATTAAAATTTAGTTCAAGGGCTGGGGATGTGGCTCAAGCGGTAGTGCACTTGCCTGGCATGCTTGCGACCCGGGTTCGATCCTCAGCACCACATACAAACAAAGATGTTGTGTCCGCGGAAAAAAACTAAGAAATAAATATTAAAAAAAATTCTCTCTCTCTAAAAATAAAATAAAATAAAATTTAGTTCAATAACACTTGCAGAATTCACTTGTGGCCTTTTCAGAAAGTAAAGATATTTTCTGTAGCTGCTGGAATTTGCCATTTTTCAAAGATTAAAGATTAACAGTTGTGCAATCTCACATGTTAATTCTCTCAGTATCTGGACTGCAATTCATTTATATTATATATGGCTTTTTTGGGGGGGAGGGGGGTGCTCTAGAGATCAAACCCAGGAGCTCTTTACCACTGAGGCACATCCCCAGCCCCTTTTTATATTTTATTTTGAGACAGGGTCTTGCTAAGTTGCTTAGGGCTTTGCTAAATTGCTGAGGCTGTGATCCTCCAACCTCACTCAGCCTCCTAAGTCACTGAGGTTACTGGCTTATGCCACCAGTACCCAGTTCAGGTATTCTTTTAATATTATACTTATTTGGGGTCTTAACCCTAAGTTAACCATCATTTTTATTGTTGTTGTGCTGTTCTAAGTTTTGCAAAAAAATAAACATAGTTTTGCTTCTTTTTCTTAAAAAAACAAAAAACTTTTCTATAACATAGGACCTGGTTAATAGTAGGAACCACATTACTGCATTTGTTCAACTCTATTAAATGCAGGTGACTCCTCCTCCTCTTTACTGCTGAGAAAATAGTTTTATTGGGGCTGGGGATGTAGCTTAGTACAAGAGGGTGTGCTTAGCATGCATGAGGTCCACAGAGCACCACAGGGAGTGTGTATGTTATTTATCTAATTATAAAAAGATGCAGGGCTGGGGTTGTAGCTCAGTGATAGAGTGCTTGCCTAGCATGTGTGAGGCAGTGGGTTTGATCCTCAGCACCACATAAAAATAAATAAATAAAATAAAGATATTGTGTCCAACTACAATTAAAAATATATTTTTAAAAAAAGATGGGGCTGGGGATGTGGCTCAAGCGGTAGCGCGCTCGCCTGGCATGCATGCAGCCCGGGTTCGATCCTCAGCACCACATACAAACAAAGATGTTGTGTCCGCCGAAAACTAAAATAAATAAATAAATAAATATTAAAAAAAAAAAAAAAAAAGATGCATTCTCCTGGGCACAGTGCCACATGCCTGCAATCCTAGGGTCTCATGAGGCTAAGACAGAAGGATTGCCAGTTCAAAGCCAGCTTCAGCAAAAGCGAGGTGCTAAGCAACTCAGTGAGACCCTGTCTCTAAATAAAATTTTAAAAAAAGATGCACTTTTTTTCTTTTAAATATTTATTTTTAGTTGTAGTTGGACACAATACCTTTATTCCATTCATTCATTTTTATGTGGTGTTGAGGATCGAACCCAGGGCCCCACCCATGCTAAGCAAGCACTCTACCGCTGAACCACAACCCCAGCCCAAAAGATGCATTCTATTGAAATATTTATATATTGTAAATATATAAAGTAGAAGTTTCTCACAATTCACCTCCCTCTATAGAGAATCATTATAGTGGGCTGGATAATGACCCCCCCACCAAATATCTACCTCTTAATTCCTGGAACTTGTAAATGTTACCCCATTTGAAAACAGGAACTCTGGAGATGTGATTAAATTAAGGATTTTGGTGTGGGCTGGAGCCAAAAAAACCTCACTATAGAGAGGTTATCATGGATTATCACAATGAGACCTGTGTACAATTACAGATGTCCTTATGAGAGGCAAAAACCAATTTGGTATACACAGAAAAGGTGGCAATGTAATGAAGGAGGCAGAGAATGGAGTGATGTGACCAGAAGCCAAAGAATGCCCATAGAAGCTGAAGTGCCAAGAAACAGGTTCTCTCCCAGAGCCTTTGGAAGAAAAACCATCTTGGTAACACATTGTTTTTTGACTTCTGGTCTCCAGAAATATAAGAGGATGAATTATGTTGTTTTTTTGCCACCAAGTGTATAGTGATTTTTTAAGTAAGCCACAAGAAACAAATATAATCACTATTAACACTGCATATTCTAACATGTACTGCTACTACCACTAACCAAAATGGAATCATAATACACAAAATATAATTTTATATAAACATAAATTTATAAGAAAATGTAGTATTGCCTAAATTTGCCATATTTAATCTTTTTTCCCCAGAGCATTTTATGAGATTCATAAACCTCAAAAAATGCTAGATCAGAGAGATTTATTCCAGCTTTTTATCCTGTAACTCTGTACTTTAGTGAGTTAACGCCTAATAACATTCAAGTGCATATGGTCACAGAGATATCTGAGTTCTGGTGTGTGTATAATAGTGTGTTGCAGGTTTAAATAAATGAAATAAATAAAAGAAATTTGATGTCTTTCTTTTTTGTGGTGGGGGAGTACCAGGGATTAAACTCAGGGGACTCAACCACTAAGCCATATCCCCAGCTCACTGAGTTGCTTAGTGCCTTGTTTTTGCTGAGTCTGGCTTTGAACTCGGAATACTCCTGTCTCAGCCTCCCCAGCAGCTGGGATTACAAGCATGCGCCACTGTGCCCAGCTTAAGAAATTATGTCTTTCATGTACGTGTTGAAATACTTGTAAATAAAACATAATGTCTGGAATTCATTTCAAAACAATATAGTTGAGGGGGATCATGAACTGAAATCAATTTCCAGTCATGTATGAGTTTGTCGGGTGAACCTAGCTACTACGTTTAACTATAAAGCTCTAAATACAAAAAAAAAAAAAATTGGGATATAAATGAGACAAAAGTGACCATGTGGTAAAGATTGTTCCTGCTGGGGAATAGACACATGAAGAGTCAATGAACTATTCTCTTTGCTTCTCTGTTTACATCAAATTTTCCCAAATAGAAAATTAAAAAAGAAAAGGAAATGACAGAAGAATTCTGGATCTTAGAATGGTTCTACTACAAATTCTTATTAAAATTCCAAATACAGGGCTGGATGTGCAAACCCTGGTGAGATGTGACATGGTTCAATTCTAGAATGAGGCAGTTTAAAAGCCAGTATACTTTTCTAATACTCTTTCCTGTTTAGGTGACAATGCAAATCATATTTTAAGACAGTGGCTTCTTAATATTAAAGGAATGTCTCTTGACAATTACTGGATTTTGTGTGCAAAACAGAAATCCCTGTTAAGCCATTGATATTTGGGATTATTGTTAGTAATATTGTGGAAACAAAGACTGCCCAAATAAAAGCAAGCAAAGGCTGTTTATTTGGAACATGCTATAGGAAGGAAGTCATCTACTACCACTTGCACTTGGTAGATTCAAAAACAGGCAGAAGAGGGGGAAAGCTTGACAGTGAAAATAAGAGAAGACAAGGTATGATATATTGATATATATCATATATATATATAGAGATACATATATTGATTGCTACTGTACAGTATGTTATAGATTGCTCCCAAGGGGAAGTTGGAAGTAAGATAACTAGAAAGGGGACACCTTAATTGATTGATTTGAGAAGTTTATCTAGCTTTCTCTAATTGGTACTGAATTGGAAGTAGGGATAAAAATTAGGAAAGCTGGTAGATATAGACTAAATCCAGACTATTTGGATCTACTGCTATAAAGGATATAGGTCTGAGTTGTAGTTTTATATATGATCTGACCATTGTCATCTGTATATTTAGTTTCTTATTATTCTAATACAGATATTGGTACCCAGAAGTGAGGTGCTACAACAACAAAATCCTATGCAGTATTGGCTTAGTGATCAGGCTAAGAGCTGTAGGAAGCTGATACTGGACACCGGGAAAATGGAGAACCTTGATTCACAGTGGCAAAATATTTGGGAAAGCTGTTGCCTATAATAACTGTTCTTATAATTCTATGAAAAGAGTTTGGAAAAAGCAATTTCAGAAGTATATATTGATTGCTACTGTACAGTTATGTGCCACATAAGAATGTTTCAGTCAGTGAAGGGCCACACATACGAAAGTAGTCCCAAGAGTGTATAATGAAGCTGAAAAATTCCTATCACCTTGTGACATCACAACACAATGTATTTCCCCCATGTCTGTGGTGATGCTGATGTAAATAAATCTACTGTGATGCCAGTCATATAAGACAGCGCTTATAATTATGTATTACATAATACTTGATAAATGACATTACTGAGTTTTTACTATATTTTACTTATCATTAAAGTGTAACCTTTCTACTTGTTAAAAAATAAAGTTTACTGTAACAGTATGCTGGTTATGCCAGCAATAGCCTCATACATCCTTGTTTATTGCATCTCTTGACTGCACCAAGAGACCATGTAAAGCCAGGCGTGGTGGTGTACACCTATAACCCTAGCTACTCTGGAGGCTGGGGCAGGAAGATCCCAAGCTCAAAACAAGGTCAGGCAACTTGTCAAGACCGTGTCTCAAAATTTTTTTTAAATTAAAAAAAAAAAAAAAAGTAAAAAAGGGCTAGGGATATATAGCTCAGTGGTAGAGTATTTATCTAATATGCATGAAGCACACTAGATAATTCCTAGTACCACCACCTCCTCCCACAAACACAAAGAGAAACCATGTGAGTGACTGATCTATATCATCTGGGTTTGAGTAAGTGCCTCTGTGATGTTTGCACAATGATGACACTGCCTAATGAGACATTTTCCTGATTAGTAAAAAAAATTTACTATAAGTAAACAAATAAGTCAAAAAAGCAGCAGCTAATTTGAAAGCAGAAATACAAGGGAATAAAAGAGTTCAAAACTGAAATCTTTTCCAGGGTTAGAAAAGCAGCTTGTTGGGCTAGGGACATTGCTCAGTTGATAGAGTGCATGCCTCACATGAAGGAGGCCCTGGGTTCAATCCCTAGCAACACACACACACACACACACACACACACACACACACTCTTAATAAATATATGCTGCAATAAAAATTCTTGAGCATTCCTTAAGATAAATTCCCAGAAGTAGAAATGCTGGATCAAAGTGAATGCCTAGGACCAAGGGTATAGGTCAATGCCTAGGGCCAGGGGTATAGGTCAATGGTATAGTGCTTACTTAGCACGTTTGAGATCTTGAGTTCAATCCCCGGCATTGTGAATAGCACAGCAAGAAAAAAATATATATGTGTGTGTGTGTGTGTGTGTGTGTATTATGTGTTAAGAGAGTGTGCATTTAAAATTCTGATATTTATTGTTAGATTGCCTTCAAGGTGTACTCATCTATAATCCCATAAACAAGATATGGCCAATATTAAAATTATCAAATCTTAATAATCTTTATTACTATGACATGTCAAAATTCAAATTAATAATAAAGATGAATTTTAAAAGAATTCTTCAAAAAAGCCAAGTGTGGTGGGACTTGCCTATAATTCCAGTTATTCAGAAGGTTGAGGCAGGAGGATCTCAAGTTGGAAGCCAGCCTGGACCACATGAGTCCTTGTCTCAAATAAAAGAACTCTTCAAAGCAAAACAGCTTACCTCTTTAACCAACAGTACAGTGGTGCCAGATCATTTTTCCTAATTAACAGTTCTAATCATGTCACTTTCCCTATTACATAACATTAAATTACTCTTAACTTCAATTTAGTGGTTCTGGAGTTCTACCTGGTTATAACTCCAGCTCTGCCACATACTAGCTGTCTGACCTCGGGCAAGCTGCTTAACCTATGTGTCTTAGTTTCTTCATCTTCAAATATGGGCAAAATTAGGTTCTATCTCATAAGATTGTTGTGAGCATTAAATACATGTCAAATGTTTAGAACAAGCACCTGACTCATAATAACTTAGTTATTATCTGCTTATCTCTGACATATATTTTCTGTTTATCTCCATACTTGTACCTTATACTCTAACCAAATTACTGGCTCTCAGATAATATACCTTTTGCTTTTCTACTGTCATGTCCTTACTCATCCTTTTTTTTTTTTTTTTTTGGTATTGACAATTGAGCCCAGGGAGGCTTTACCACTGAGCTATATCTCCAGCTTTTTTTTTTTTTAAAAAGAGTCTTGATAAGTTGCTAGGGCCTCACTAAATTGCTGAGGCTGGACTTGAATTTGCAATCCTCCTGCCTCAGCCTCCAGAGTTATTGGGATTATAGGCATGTCCCACCTCACCAGCACATCCTGTTTATTCTTATTGAAAGGGCCACTGCTATATTTGTCTTGTAGAAATTATACCCAATCTTCAAGACTTCATTCAAATGCCTCCCTAACAGAAACTTTCATTGAATTTCGATCTATTATCCTCTGAAAACTACATTCTATTTGCATGATTCAAATAAAACGTGCTTTTGTCCTCTTCATATTCTTGTCTTATTTTTCTTACCTGGTCAGGGATTCATAGAGATAATGTGTCTTGAAGAACAGCTTGATTGATCTGGCTATATATTTAGGAAAAAAAATATACGTACACATATTTTTTTAAATAGACAATGAAATGAATTAAAAGAGACCTACATAAGGTCATGTAGTTAGCTGGGTAATGCTAGGAAGGACTCCACATCTAATCCAGCCTCTTTTCATCATATCTACATCTTGAATTTTCTATGCGAAGAGAGTATGTTCACTTAGGCTTTTAAGAGACACTTACATTGTTTACACTGAATAGACAAAATTTCAATTGTTTTGAAATTTAAGACCCTCTTCAAAAATACAACAATCAGTAAACCCAAATGCATATTGTTTTCTTGTTGAATTTAGGAAAAAAAAAAAGGTACCATTACATGATAAGATTTCAAAGTGTTACCTTGGTCTGAATTATGTTATTATGAGAACAGCAATGATAACTGGTTGTGTTTCTCAGCAGCAGCAGAGTCTTAGTTTTTCAAAGAGCAATATTCACAAATCTCTGAACATAAACATTTTCTTTCATTTACTTTCTAAGAACTAGCTGATGAAATCCCAGTTACTAGCAAGGCTGAAGCAGAAGAATTGCAAACATGAGGCCACCCAGAGCAACTTAACAAGACCTTCCTGCTAAGCTAAATAAAATAAATTCAATAAAATAAAAAGAGTTGGGAATGTACCTCGTGGTAGAGAGCCCCTGGGTTCAATCCCTAGTACCACCAAAAAAAAAAAAAAAAAAAAAGCGAAAACAATCAGTATATTTTTATCTTCATGCTGAAAAATGGTAATTTCTGGACAAAGTTGCTCAATGACTAAAAGTGATGTAAAAAAAGTCACCTACTAATATAAATATCATATCTAAAATAATGAGAGGAGGGACTATTCCAAGATATATACATAGAACATGCACATAGAATATGTACATAGAACAAGGACCAACATTAAAAGCAAAACAAAAACTCTGCCTATAAATGAAGGCCAGATATCATACATTAAAAAATGTAGTGGAAGTACTTTTTATATTGTTTTGGAGACTAGCAAGGCATAATCAATCAACAGGCACAGAAAGAATGTGCCTTTCACAGTATGTGCTATGATCTAGTTTCTTGCAGTAACAGTTTATCAGAGGAACATAATGCTACTTAAAAATCAGTCCAATTTTTCCACCGCCTTAGGGAATCAATCTGTCTACTTATTTAAAGGTAAAAGAAAACCTTGGTAAGGCAATCACAAATGTAGGTATCTTAGTAGGCAACATGCATTCCGAATATAATTGTCCTACCTTTTCTTCCTCATGGAGGAAAAATGGATAAATATTTTCAACCTTCAATAAATAATTCATAAAGGTCTGACAAGTTTCATAATCTCAGGCATTCAAGTGCATTTACAAAACTGGAGTGATAATATTATTTGTGTTACAGAGGATACTTAGGGCTCACTAACGATAAGTTCTAGACGATGACACACATTTTAAGTCATTCACATGAATCGAAAAATATTCACTTTGTTCCCTTAAAAACGACTTTTAATTGAAGAAGTCAGAGGATGGGATTAAATAAAATCACCCAAGAGTAATTCTTTGCGCTCCAAGTTATAATAAACAAAGTTCCCGAAATTGATATACACATTCCTATTCTATAAATCCACCGCCACCGCTCCCATCGCTTCGAACTATGAACAGTGACCTAACATTAAGGCGTAAGGGAGAGATTCCCACGATTTCAAGTTATACCCAAGGATCCGGGCCCTCCGCGGTCCAAAGAACTGCGGTAGCTCTTTCAAAGCAACTTTCCTTCAGAACCACCTTTCTCTTTCCGCCCCTCCGAAGCGAGTTGGGGGTGGGGTGGGAGGGGACAGTCGCCTCGAGGCCGCCAGCAAGGCAGGCTCTTCCCAGCCAGACCTGCACGTCCGAGGCCGAAATGCCTGGGGCTCTTCCTGCAGCACCCGGTGCGGCCAACCCTCGCTTCCCCAGGGCAGGGCTCAGCTCAGGTCAAAGCGACCAGCCAAGTCAGGCCCGGACCCGGCCAGCTCAGCCCGCCCGTCCGCAGCAGCCCCTGGACCCCCGCCAGCGGGGATGGGCGTGGGCCCCTGCGGCCACCGCCCCGGCCGAGCGGACTCCGGAGGAGAGAGTGAGCCCCACCCGCTACGGCAGCCCCGGACTTACCTGCAGGGGAGAGCGGGGCTCCTGGACAGCGGCCACGGGCCCGAGGGCAGGAGCCGAGGCGGCCGGAGCACGTCCCAGGGGCCCCGAGTGTCCCAGGTGGCGCAGGGCGGGGAGAGAGGCCGGTGGGCTGCCGCAGGCCGGCGCGGCCCGTCGCAGGGGTCGCGAGGACCTGGCTCTCCCCTTAGCACCAGGCCGCCGTCGCCGCCGCCGCCATTTTGCCTTCGACTCCGTGTCGCCGCGGCCGCACTCCGCTGCGATTTACCGGATGTGCGCATTTCCCGGCGTCGCTTGCGCGGGGGCCGAGGACTGGGGGCTTCTGGCTGCCCGGCCGCGGGGGAGCGAGCGCGCCGCCTGCGGCCTCCCTGCTCGGGCCGGTGGCCCGCCGCCCAGCGCGTGGGTGAGGGTCGCCCCACTACGCTCCGCCTGCCGCGCCCGCTGGACCCGCTCGCGAGCGCGGCCGAAGACTCCCCGCCCGAGCTTGCTCGGCGTACGCAGTCGCTCCTTCAGCCAATCGAGCTCTGCATCCGGACGGAGAGAAGGGAACCGCGTCCCCAGGAGCTCAATTCTCGGGAAGCGGCCGGGAGTGGCGCTCGGAAACCTCGCTGTGGACATCAGGATTCGAGATCTGAGGGCTTAAATAAAATCCGATTCTTGTCTAGTGAGCTTCGAGCACGTGTGTTTTCTGAACCAGCCGGACAATGTCGCCAACCACCACCGACCCGTGAGCAGAGTTCAGGTGTGTCCGCCTCATCCTAGAAGAGGAGGTCGTTATTGCCAGAGTTGGAATAACGGGGGCGGTGTGAGAAGAGGGCTCTATTTCTTGTTAAACTGAATTGTAAGTCAGGGATGGAGTCATTTAGTTTGTGGTTTTGGAAGATAGTGCCCGTCCTTTGCAACGAAGAGCATCTTTGCCAATTTTGCTTCTTGAAAATAGATACTATTAGTACTTTCAGATATCTCCTTTTGACATATTTGTACTAGACTAACTATAAAAATTAAAGGCTACTTTTTATCAAGTTAAATTAATTACTGGCTACTGTATCCCTAAATTCAAATGTGAATACCTCTGTTAAAAAGATTCCACTTAAGCTGGGCGCGGTGGCCCACGCTTGTAATCCCAGTGGCTCCAGAGGCTGAGGCAGGAGGATCACCAGTTCAAAGCCAGCCTTGGCAAAAGTGAGGCGCTAACTAACTCACTGAGACCCTGTCTCTAAATAAAAATACAGAATAGGGCTGGGGATGTGGCTCAGTGACCGTGTGCCCCTGAGTTCAATCCCTGGTACCACCCCCACCCCCCTCCAAAAAAAAAAAAATTCCACTTCAAGCAGAACAAACCTGTAATCCCTGGGAGGCTGAGCCCTGAAGGTCATAAATTCAAGGCCAGGGACAATTTAGTGAGACCTGTTTCAAAATTTGAAAAAAACAAAAAGGGTTGTGGATGTAGCTCACTGGTAGAGCTCTTGCCTAACACTGCCAGGCCCTGGTTTCAATTGCCAGTATGGCAAGCAAGAAATAAATAAATAAAACATTTCAGCTAGGAGTTCACCTTATAAGTTCCTGGTTCAGTCTCTGGCACAAAAAAACAAATTTAAAAATTCCCATATAATCACAGAGTTTGTAGGATGTAGCAGATATGGCTCCAGGAGTGTCATTAAGAAGCTTTCTTCAACTGGAGGACTAAGTAACCTGTAGTGTCACACTTGGCCCTAAAATTCTATGCTGTATGTAAGGGCTTACTTGCTCTGTTCAGAGGTTATTTAACTGGAAGGACACACTACCCCCAGAATCTTGTCACTGTTACCAACCCATGGAACTTTTTCACTTAAGCTCTCAAGCTCTGTAAACCTAAAGGAAAATATCTCCATAAACCATTGTCTTTGGGGAAATTCCTAGATAATTCAAGGAGCTCAGTAAATTGTTCAACACAGGTCTGGGAGGCTTGTATTTGTAAGGGGTGAGAAGAATGAGGAAAGAAGAAATGATCAGTAAAGGGGTTGCAGTTATAGCTCAGTAACTGGGTAGAGTACTTGCCTAGCATGTGTGAGGCACTGGGTTCGATCCTCAGCACCACCATAAAAATAAATAAAACATAGATATGTCTATCTACAATTAAAATTTTTTAAAAAATGATCAGGAAAGAACAGACAAAATGCAAAGTTGTTGGGACTGTGGGTGCTGATGGTGATAAAAGGCCAGGGAAAGACTGGATGTTTGAAAATGGCATTGCATTTAAAGGTTTTTTATTATCATGATGAAAAAAACCCTTAATCCAGCCTTTGATGCGTCAGAGGAATAGGGGCTACATTTCATGCATGGGTAATAGACAGTAGGGAGGTACAAAAGAAGTACATATGGAATTAGTCTGGAAATCAGTATGGCCTTGAGAACATAGGACCTCCCAGAAATTAATATAATCTTGGGGGAAGACTAGCACAGCTCACACAGAAGGAATGGAGAGTTATGCTCTACCTCCTTGAGGGCAGAAAATTTCAATAAATTACTTGGATTTCTGCTCTGACTTTACTTTGCCACTCCCCCCACTATTCGTATATTTATATCATTATGGACCCCGGATATTTTATACTTCAGTTATTTTTTGCTTGAATCATTCCAGTTTTGCCCATTAGTGGCTTTCATTTGGCTTCTGTATCTTTGTCATACACCACTACAAGATACTCCAAGCTATCTCATATATCAGTCCCATCCTGGAATCATCACTTCTCTAATGAGCCCTGGTTCTTTTTATTGGAGAATGGTATTTAAAACCAAATCTGGGTTCTAGTGGGCTGACTGCTATTGGGTATCATTGCTTCTAGGATTTCTCTAACAGACTTTTTTTTGGTTGTTGTTTAGTTTTTGAGGTGCTAGAGCTCAATCTCAGACTTTGTGTTGACAACAGATTTAAGTTTAATTTATCCTATGCAAGGGTTTGTCTTGTTGAAAACTGTTATTTTATAGTCTAGTATTAATTACAATTTAGCCTCATAAATCCATGACCTATACAAAAATTAACTTTGAGAGTAAATGCATCTTTAGGGAGGAGGGTGGTACCAGGGATTGAACCCAGAGGTGCTTAACCACTGAGCTACATCCCCAGCTGTTTTTTTATTTTGAGATGGTCTTGCTAAATTGCTGAAGCTGGCTTTGAACTTGGGTTCCTCCTAATTTAGCCTCCAGAGCAGCTGAGATTACATGTGTACTCTGTGGTGCCCAGCTGAGTTAATGCATTTCTGATGGCTTTGAGTTGTGCTGGTCTATCACCTATTGTCTGCCAAAGTTGTCATGACAGTTTGGAATTGAGCACAAATTTGTTTTTGTTTTTCTTTCAGTACTGGGGATTAAACCCAGGGTGTCTCACATGCTAGGTAAGTACTCTACCACTGAACTACATCTCTAGCCCTCAACATTATTTTTTTTTCAACTTTTTTTTTATAGTTGTAGATGAATAGCATGCCTTTATTTTATATATTTGTGTATGTGGTGCTAAGGATCGAACCCAGTGCCTCACACATGCTAGGGAAGTGCTCTGTCATTGAGCTCCAGCCCTGAACATTAATTTTTGATTATTGTTTTTTAACCTAATCATCTATCTATAGTTTTTCTACTTCCCCATATCCTGAGTGGTTCCCTGCCCTCTCTCTCTCTCTCTTTTTTTTTGGTACTGGGGATTTAACGCAGGGGCAATGAGCCATATCCTCATCCCTATTTTATATTTTATTTAGAGACAGGGTCTCACAGAGTTGCAGGCTGCCTTGCCATAGCTGAGGCTAACTTTGAACTCACATCTTCCCGCCTCAGTCTATGAGCCACTGGGATTACAGGCGTGTGCCACCTGCCCTTTTTTTTTTTTTTTTAACCTTTAATGTAGCAAATGTTACTAGAAATTGTTCCAATGCTGATGACTTTTAGAAACCAGCTTTCAGTTGTTCAACATTGCCAATTCACATTAATGGTGGTTCAGGATACCAATTAAAAAGAGATCAAGGAATTGCATACCATATTTTGGTTCTCCTCAGGTTTCATATCTGTAAAACATGAGCACTATTACTGCTTTAGACCTTCTGTTAGCATGGGCTAGATACCATATTCATACCATAAGCTTAAATGAAGGCTCGCTATAACATACTGAACTTGGTATGTTTCTTATCTAAGATTCTGGAATGGATTATTGAAAGGATGTTTCCACCATACAATGAAATAGAAGTATTATTCACAAAGGTCAAGTAATTTTTCAGTTATTCCCAACTTTTGATAGGATGATATTACAGTTATTTTCTCAAAATAGCCTTATGAAAAAGATAAATGGAAAGATATGTCAATAAATTGTTTGTCCATAAATATTTTAATACTTGTAACCAAATACCAAAGGTTTATGTGTCACTGATAATTGAATCATGCAAAGGGCCCAAGAAATTTGATTCATTTAGCATATATCTCCTAACCAACAGGATGAAAGTGTAGATGGCATGTTGGGCAACTCTTAAAGTAGCTTCTTTTTTTTTTTTTAATTTTTTTTTTATTTATTTTTTAGTTATGGGCAGACACAACATCTTTGTTTGTATGTGGTGCTGAGAATCGAACCCGGGCCACATGCATGCCAGGCGAGCACGCTACCGCTTGAGCCACATCCCCAGCCCCTAAAGTAGCTTCTTTAGAAGAGGCAAAGGAGATTGTTCTTTCGTATGCTGAAATGAAATTTGTCTTAGAACAATAATAGGTATATAATAAGGATCAGAAACCATCTGCATTAACCCAAAAATATGGAAAATGTGCTTAGAAGTTCATATGTGAAAACTTAGGGATTAAGTTCAACTACTCAGCAATCTAATTTTACAAAAATTAAAATAAGCTGATACAGCGTTCCAAAAGAATACTGTACCCAGAACAAGGATGGCAAGGTTTCTGTCATACTCTCAGCAAGGCAGACACCTCATAGAAAAGTGTTTGTTTTTTGAAGTCACACTTAAAACAGGGAGTTAGGCAAACAAGTTATTTCTTAAAGGGAAAACAAGATTGTGAGTTCAGTTTAATTCACTGCTTACTATGGATCATACTGTTAAATATGCTAATGCAACAGAAGACATATCCCCTGTTCTTGTTGTGGCCCAGTAGGGGGAGACAGTCTGCTTAAATTATGCACAGTGGGTTTTTGAAGCAGAGAACAATTTAGCTCAAATTGTCAGAAGTCAGTGAAGGCTTTCTGAAGGAAATACGACACCTAAAAGATATGCTAAAGGAGTCCTTTCTCCTCCCAACAAAAATTGGGAAGGGAACCCTGCCCACAAGGAACCACTAAAAGGATAAATAAGAAAGGTTCTTCCTGAAGAAGCTACAATACATAGTTTTGAATATCTGAATATTTGAGAATTAAGTGATTTTTATGGCTCTTGAGATAAGATTAAAGGAAGCAAATTTCAGTTCAGAATATAAAAACTCATTTTATTTAGTAAAAACCCACATTGAGGCATCCCAACATAATGAAAATTCAAATATAACAAAATTGGCAGTTGGCTTGTTTCATAACAGAATCACAATATCATTAACCCACAACCATTCTACCATTTTACAGGATTGTTTTGGATCTTACCCATAAACTGAAACTCTGTCACAATGCTGCATCAATTAGAGCTGTCCAAATGAGAAGCTGCACAGTGAAATGGGAAACTTTTTTTTGTACTGGGCAAAAAAAGACGCCTGTAATCCCAGCGTGCACTGTAGGGATTTTACCACTAAGCTAATCCCCAGCTTTTAAAAATTTTTTATTTTCAGTCTCTTAAATTGCTGAGGCTGGTCTCCAACTTGCAATTCTTCTGCCACAACTTCCCAATGGCTGGGAATTACAAGCATAAGCTACTGTGCTCATCTTGGGATATGTTTTTAAGTATAAACTGGACAATAATTTGTTGCACATGCTGCAGAGGGATGATCACATTTAGATTGGAAATGGCCTCCAAGGTACCTTTCATCTGATATCCTGTAGCCTTCAAAAGAAAATGTGATTAATTTCATAAATAAATTGGTAAATTACCATGTTATACTAAATAAAGCTTATGTTTCTTATTAATTGGCAGAACTTGGCGGGCATGGTGGTATGCATCCATAATCGCAGTTACTTAGGAGGCTGAGGTAGATACATACAAAAAGTAACAAAGAAAAATAAAAAATAAGGGGTGTGAATTTAAAGTAATTTGAGACATGTAATAGTCTAGCCTTTATCTGTTGATAAATCAACTATAAAAATGTTCATAAGAATCTGGGAAATTAAAACACTGCTTAAATATTTAACAGTATTAAAGAATAATTTATTAGAGGAATGATAATGGTATTGTGCTTATTTTTTTAAAAGGAGGGTTTTCGTTCTTAGGACAGACACAGTAAATTATCAATAACACATTATCTGGAATTTGCTTTAAAATGGTCAAGCTGGGTGCAGCAGTACATGCCTGTAATCCCAGCATGCACTGGAGGGCTAAGACAGGAGGATCCAAGTTCAAAGCCAGCCTCAGCAACAGCGAGGCACAAAATAGGCCTGGAGACATGATTCAGTGGTCCAGTGCCCCTGAGTTCAATCCTTGGTACTTCCCCCCAAAAAATTAAAATAAAATGATCCAGAGCACAGGTGGGGTGGTGGGGAGTGAATGACATCAGAAATGAAAATTGGGTGTTTCCTGATAAACCTGGGCTCATTAAATGATTTTATTTTTATGCTTACAATGTGTAAAAAAAAAATTTCAGGGGGCTAGATGGGGAATTTACTGTCCTTAGTGTGCATAAAGCCCTAGGTTCAATCCTTAAGACCGCCCCCCAACCAATTTTTTTTCAGATGTATGTGCTTGTGGTACATTCAACTTGGGTGCTTTTCCACTGAGCTACATCCCCAGTTTATTTTTTATTTTGAGACAGTCTTGCTAAGTTACACAGGCTGGCCTCAAACTTGGTACCCTACTACCTCAGTTTCTGGTAGCTGGGATTACAGGCATCACTAAATAAATTCAAAATGTGATAATTACACATAAAACATGAAACCTCAAAATAGAGGAAAATATAGGTAAACATTTATATAAACTTAGAATAGGGATAGCATGATGCAAAGGGCATAAAGTGTAAAGAAATCAACTGAGTTGACCATATACAAAAATGCCTAATTGTATAAAAAGCCCCATGAATAAAGCCAAAGCTAAATTAAAAGCTGCCTGTATCATAGGACCACAGGCAAAAAAATTCTTCATATATAAAAGGTTAAAAAATAATAAGAAGATGCTAAATTGCCTCCAAAAATAAAAATGGCTAAGAATACAAACAAGTAAAAGAAATGTAAATATAGTATAATCATAAACAGTGAAAGGTGTGAACATGGAATGTAATATGCCATTAAGTAAAATATACTATTATACATTTATACTTTAGAATACTTAGTAGTTCAAAATGATGATAATGTGTTTACTGCCAGAAAATGTGCATCCACAAAGATAACATGTATATTTTCATTTTTTAAAAAAATTTACGGGGCTACAGGTACAGCTCAATGGTAGAGTGCCTAGTATGCACAATCCCTGGGTTCAGTCCCCAGCAACACCCACTGATCCACAGAAAATAATAATAAAAATATTTGAACACAATTATAAATTTGTCGTTTTTGCTCTACTCACTTTTTCCTGAAAAAACTTATTAAAATTAATAGGAAAATGTTATAGGAATAAAAATTATAGGAACTCATTGGTGGTTTAATGTTAAATCCTACACCACTAAAAATGAACAGTTGCTTTCAGGAATTGTCAATAATATTCTGTTTGAAAGCAATGTTATTTATCAGTACAAGGATCCCTCTGATGTTCTTCCACATGTTCAAAATCTTGTGCCATCAGCAATCTATCAGATTCTGTAACTATTGTGGGAATACCCAAGTAACAAATGCCCAAATTGGGCATTGATATTAACAATAGTTTACTGATACGACCCATGTAAATATCACATTTTTCAATAATAAAGTTTTGCACAGAAATTGTAATTCAAAGGGCTAACTATATATTTAACTTGAAATATTATAATCCCAGTATTTTCATGAAAACAGTTGTCTGGTAACATATATTGCTTCTGCATCAGTTCCACAAACAAGACAAGGACCTAAAACATCCAAACTGTTCACAGACAGAGTCCTGCTGGGAAGCAAGCTTGTGATTTCAATACGGTCTTTCGCAGGATCAGTGCTGAGCCAGGAACTTATAAGAGATTGGTGAACATTAGCCTGGTTACTAATGCTATGAGTCAAAAAAGTACCGGTTCTTCCTCCTGAAAGAAAAAGGGGGGAAAAAAACTTTCAAGACTTCAAGACTAATTTTATGCTAGTATACATCTAAACCTCTACTGATATTTCAGAAAGACAATGAGTCCAACTTGTATTAATTCTCAGAATGACAGGCAGATAATTCCATGATCACATGTTGTCATTTTTTACCAAAGACTTATTCAGTATTATTAAATACTCAAATTTCCAAGGGAAAATATGGATACCTAACTTTAAATCATCATGTAAAGCAGATAGTTTATTTTCTGTTTGTTTTTTTAATGGGAAGCAACAAAGACTTGAGGATAAGTAGAATAAATATGTAAATATATATAAATAAATAATAACATAAATAAAAGCTCTTGGATAACAACAAATAAAATGTTCACAAAAAATTTCTGTTTGTTTTGTGCATATTTCTAAGTAAATATTTCCTAATGTATTTTTAAATGTTTCTATGATTCTAAGTATAATCAATTTGTTTTAGATCTTTTATTCTTACCCTTTTAAGATAAAGGAAACTTTAGAAGGAAAACTAAAAGGAAAACTTTAGAACATGACTAGATTATAAACATTCCTAACAGTGCTATGCACTTAATATAGAACTAAATGAGGCAAAGACAGAATATCAGCTATTATTTGCAATTCTCGTTCTTTTCAACTTTCTTTCAGATCATAAAAGGGAAAATTTCATATACCATTCCATCAACACATAGGTGAGTATCTACTGTGTCAGGCTCTATGCTAAGTGTTGGCAATGTAAGACAAAATCCTGAATCCTTAAATATTAGTAGGTTTAGGGGCTGGGTATGTATCTTAGAGGCAAAGCTCTTGAAGAGCACATGCCAGGCTCTGGATTGGATCTCCAGCATCACAACTAATAATAATAATAATAATAATAATAATAATAATAATTTTAAAACTAATTTAAAATTAACCTATTAATTTTAAATCAAATGTACAATATTAAACTTTGTGGTCCTTTAAAGTCCAGCTCAACTTTCTTCTCTGAGAAATCTTTGAAGAAGCTCTAAATTCATGTTTCTTTCTTCCATCCCAGAACCCTCAGCACTGTGTTTAACATTACTATTTTGTTAGTTCCTTTTGCCATGATTTAACTTTCCATGCCCCTTCTCCATAACTAAATCCAAGACTTTCTCAAGAGGAGGTTGCATATTTTATGTTTGTTTTACCTTTTCACAGTATCTAATATCATGCCTTGCAATAGTAGAAAACAAAATATAATAAATAATTTTACTTCCAATCTAACCAAGGTTTCTAAAAAAATAAGATTTCAAATATAACACAGTAGAAGTAGAGAAGGGAAATAAAATAAAAGTACTTAACATATGCTTAGATAAAACTATTAAGTTTCTCCATAAATGAAGTTACAGACATGCATACATGTTACATACATTCCATACCTGTCCAGAATTTTTTGTGGGGAAGGTGCTGAGCAATTGAACCTAGGGGCTTGCCTATGTTAAATATATGATCTACCAGTGAGTTACATCACTAGTCCCCTTATTAAGAATTTTTCTGGTGAAGTTTCAGAATTTTTTTCCATCATTTTACTGTTTATCTTGTTTTGTGCTCCCAAATATTACATTGCTTTTGAATACGGTTCAAATTAATATACAAGTTAAATATCCTTATCTTCAATTCTTGGCTATAAAATGTTTAGGATTTTGAATATTTTTAAAATTTTGGAATGAAATGAGCTATTTTAAGGTTAAAACCCAAGCCTAAACATGAAATTAATTTATGTTTCATATAAACCCCATTCATATAACCTGAAGGGAATTTTATATAATACTTTAAATGGGCCTGCATTTTTGGTACTGGGGATTGAATCCCAGAGAACTTAACCACTAAGCCACATCCTCAGCCCTTTTTATTTTTTCAGACAACTTTCTAAGTTGCTTAGGGCCTTCCTAAATTGCTGAGGCTGGCCTCAAACTTGTAATCCTCCTGCCTCAGGTTCCCAAATCACTGGGATTACAGACATGTGGCACCACACCCAGCTGTGCCAACATTTTTTCTTTTTAAATCTTAATGGTAGGGGGATTAAATCCAGGGGTGTTTTACCACTGAGCTTCATTCCCAGTCCTTTTTATCTTTTGAGACAGGGTCTTGCTAAATTGCCCAGGCTAGTGTCCAACTTGTGATCCTTCTGCCTCAGACTCCTGAGGAGCTGAGATTACCTATGGTTCCAAAGTTCATTTGTTCATTCATTCAGAAACCTTTACTGAATGCCTATCCTCTAAATGTGTTAGGGCCTACAATAGTGAGCAGGAAAAAAATGTTTCTATACATACAGAGCAAAATCTAGCTGACAGTTTTTTAAAAAGTATAGCCTGGCAGGATGTGNAAAAAAAAAAAAAAAAAAAAATATATATATATATATATATATATAAAAATAACAGCCCAATCAGAAAAAATCAATACCTGACTAGTGTACCTGCATTTTGACTGTGACCCATCACATGAAGTTAAAGTGTGGAATTTTTCACCTGTGACATCATATTGATCCTCAAAAACATTTCAGATTTCGGCAGAAACGGTGGCACATGCCTGTAACCCCATGTAATCCCAGCTACCAGAGAACCTGAGGCAGGAGGATCACAAATTTGAGGCCAGCCTCAGCAACTTGGCAAGGTATTCAGCAACACAGGGAGACCCCATGTCAAAAAGGACTGGGGATGTCGCTCAGTGGTATAGCAACTCTGGATTTAAGCCCCATGTCAGGGGAAAAACAAATTTCAGATTTTGGAGCATTTCAGATTTTAGGATTAGAGATGTTCACAATTTGAATTATTCACAACCACTGTGACAAGACTCCCTTCTTGCTTCCACTTTTCTGCTTCCATTCCTTCCTGCTGTCTTTGTTTCCACCATCCTCACCCCTCTTACATAGTCTATGTTCTGTAGCACCAGTGATTCTTGGAAATCTCAGTCTTTCCACAACCAATCCTTACTACCTACAATCCCCCTGTCCTGGTAGTTGAATGGCAGCCACATCCACCTTGCTGTGCTCTGCCTCTCAAGTCCTCTGCCTGGAATGCATTCATGTAATTCACACCTTCACTTCTCACAGGTGACTACTCAAATGTTATTTCTGTCAGGTGGGATCTCCGACTACTCTAGAGTCGTTCCCCTCATTCTTCCTTTATCCTTTTATCAGTACATTTGGTCCAGCTACTTTCTTTTTTGCTTTCAGTCCCTTTTGCTGTGCTCTACTATGTATTACAAACTCCATTTTCCAGGATCCCTTGCCATCTGCTTTCCAGATGGACCCTACCATGGGAGGCACTATGTAGGTGACTGGAAGGCGTAGGAGGAGAGAAGCAGCTCCCTTCCTGCTCCAGGATTTTGGCGACAGCAGCACTGGCAGCAGTTCCAGGCTGGGTTGAGGTGGCATTTTTTCCTGCTAATCCAGAATCAACTTTAACAGCATTTCCAATAATGTAGCACCAAAGGTATTAATGATTTCTGCTTTCTGGTTATCACCTTTTCTATTTGCACTACCAACACTCCTTGAATTCCCTTTTGTTTTTCCAGTCCTTCTAACACATGTGAAACTAACTCTTTCTATATTCTGGGTAGTTTGGATTTTTCTGATTGGGCTGTTATTGATATATATATATATATATAATTTATTTTATTTTTTTTTTGAGGGGTTGCAGTACTGGGAATTGAACCCAGGGGTGCTTTATCACTGAGCCATATCCTTAGTGCTTTTTATTTTTCATTTTGAGATAGGGTCTTGCTAAGTTGCTGAGGCTGGCCTCGAGCTTGTGATCCTCCTGCTTCAGCCTTCTGACTCACTGAAATTATAGGCATGCACATCCTGCCAGGCTATACTTTTTAAAAAACTGTCAGCTAGATTTTGCTCTGTATGTATAGAAACATTTTTTTCCTGCTCACTATTGTAGGCCCTAACACATTTAGAGGATAGGCATTCAGTAAAGGTTTCTGAATGAATGAACAAATGAACTTTGGAACCATAGGTAA
>NW_025999842.1:64259473-64271610 GCF_001458135.2 Marmota marmota marmota
AAAAAAAAAAAAAAAAAAAAAAAAAAAAAAAAGCCAGGCTTGGTGGTGCAACCCTATAACCCCACTGACCTGGGAGACTGAGGCAGGAAGATCACAAGTTCAAAACCAGGTTCAGCAACTTAGCGAGGCCCTAAACAACTAGGGAGACCCTACCTCAAAATAAAAATAAATAGGGCTGGGGAGGTATCTCAATGCTTAAGTGTCCCTGGACTCAATTCTTGGTACCAAAAAAATAGATAAATAATTTTTTTTTTTTTTTTTTAAAAGGGAGATCAATCTGAAAGCTTGTGAGTCTTCCACCAGGTTAGCCCTTAGGCAGAGTTATATAACCTGGGAGAGGCAAACAACTTTCTATCCTTTTATTTGCTGGATGTTTTTCTTTTCTTTTTTTTATGAGGGGGAGGGGGATATCAGGGATTGAACACATAGGGACTTTATCACGAAGCCACATCTGCAGCCATTTTTTGTGTATTATTTAGAGACAGGGTCTTGCTGAATTGCTTAGGGACTCACTAAGTTGCTAAGCTGGCTCTGAACTTGCGATCCTCCTGCCTTAGCCTCCCAAGCTGCTGGGATTACAGGTATGCGCCACAACACCTGGCTATTTGATTCTTGAACATAAAGTCATTTGTCTTTCCAAGGTAATATAGTGACTACTTTTTTTTTTGTACTGGGAATTGAATCTAGGGGTGATTTACCGATTTACCACTACACTACATCCTGAGAACTTTAATTTTTTGAGACAGGGTCTCACTAAGTTGCTTAGGGTCTTGCTAAATTGCTGAGGCTGGCCTCAAACTTGCAAATCTTCCTGCGTTAGCTTCCTGAGTCTCTGGGATTACAGATGTGCAGCACTGCTCCTGGCAATAATGTGAAACTTATTTAAACAGAGAAGTTGCAATATTAGCTTTCTTGTATTTTTATTCAAGCAGAATCTAAATAGAAACTTTTTGAACCAGAATTTTTAAATATAATCTATTTTAGTATGACAACAGCTATGTATTGTTCTTGTTTTTAAAAAAAAGATGCAATGATAAATTGAGAAGCACAAAAGATTAGTACATATGAAAAACAACAGTCTCTATTTGATTAGGAAAAAAGGCATTCTTACACACTTAATGACAATATAACCTATTTTTATGTAGGTTTGACAACATGCATTATAGCTTTAAAATTATGCAAAAGTTTTAGCCAATCAATTCCACCTTTAAAAAATTATCCTAAGCAGGGTAAGGGTTGTGGCTCAGAGGTAGAGTGCTCACCTAGCAAGTGTGAGGCAATGGGTTTGATCCTCAGCACCACATAAAAATAAAAAAGATACTGTGTCTACCTGTAACTGAAAAATAAATGTTAAAAAAAATTATCCTAAGAAAATAAATGCATATGCTGGGGTTGTGGCTCAGCGGTTGGGCACTGGCCTTGCATGCCTGAGGCACTGCATTGGAATCTCAGCACCATATAAAAAACATAAATGGATAAAATAAAGATATTATGTCCATCTACAACTGAAAAATAATTTTAAAAAAAGAAAGAAAAAAAAATGCATAGGGCTGGGGCTGTAGCTCAGTGGGAAAGTGCTTGCCTCGCATGTGAGGCACTGGGTTCAATCCTCAGCACCACATAAAAATAAATAAAGATACTGTGTGTTCATCTACAACTAAATAAATATTAAAAAAAAAAAGAAAGAAATGCATAGATAAATACCTAAAGATATTTCCTATGGTTTTGGAGCTTAAATATGCCTCGGGTTGGGGATGAGGCTCAGTGGTAGAGTCCTTACCTACCACTACGTATAAGGCCTCAGGTCCAATCCCCAGTAATCCCCACCCACTAACATTCACATAGCTTACATGTCAAAATATAAAGGTATTAAAGTTTTACAATTCAGACATTAAAACCTATGACATAAAATGATCTATGTGTACCATTATGCCAAGGTGCTTATGTCATATAACTCATATAATAAAAACTTTCGATATCTCCATAATACTTACTTTCAGCCTCATGAGCCTTCAGCAGAGATACAGGCATAGTACCTTGTCTAACATCCCAAATACTCAGCATTCCATCCTGGCCACCAGTAGCTACAACATGCTGCTGGTTGGGATGTCTGTCAACACAGTGAAGTGGCACTCGATCACCAGTCCTTTTGTGGGAAATACAAATATATCAAATACAAGGTAAAGTACAATTCTGTGTAACCCAAGAAACATTTTATTCTAATAACTACAATACTATGCTAGTTATGTGGCTTAATGATGCCAAGCTGGGTACGGTGGTGCATACTTCTAATCCCAGAGACTTGGGAGGCTGACGTAGGGAATCTTGACGTAGGGAATCACAAGTTTGATGCCAGCCTCAGCAATTTAGTGAGATCCTGACTCAAAATTAAAAGGTAAAAATGGCAGGGCATGTGGCTCAGTGGTAAAACACCCCTAGGTTCAATCCCACTGCTAAGACTGGGGATACAGCTAGTGGTAGAGTACTTGCCTAGCATACATAGACCCTAAGTTCAACCCCCAGTACCACAAAACCAAAAAATAATAATGCCAAGAAAGTAAAGAGATTAAATGTATTTATAAATATTAAAAAAGCTCATTTTTACATTTATATGTAATTTTAAAATATGTAATTTTACATTTCAATTTACAATTATAGGCCAAAAGTATTCATTCTCTCTTCAATGTGGAAATGGAGAAATAAGATAATCTGATGGTAAAATGGACAAAACCCATTTCCATTTTTAGGGTTTTAAGAAAATATCTATCAACTATACTCAAATATTCCTTATTCCTATTTTATTTAATGCTTATTTTAAATAACTTTTATTCAGTCTGACACACTCCATTTTCTTAAGAAAGAAGTGAATGTTACACACCTAGAAATGGGAATTTCTGCTCAGAAAAATGTTTTGGATTATATTTTCCACCTATAACATCTAGAGTGTATTTTATCCTTTATTGATAAAATCATTTGATAAACAGAAATAAGTTCTCCATGAAATAATAAAAACTTCAAAAAGATAAAGGCTCTGAATCAATACAGCAAATATTTACTAAATAAAGCATGAGAGCATCAAGTCCACCACATAATTCTTTCTTTGTCAAATTTAATTAGGAATCACTACCTTAAATGCAATGGAGAACACCACACTAAGTGAATTAAGGCAGACTCAGAAAATAAAGGGTTGAATATTTTCTCTCATATGTGGAAGCTAGATCAAAGTAAGGGGGAAAAAGGGGGAATGGCTCAGATATAAGGATTCAGGAAAGATCAATGGGTTAGAAGGAGATGGGGGAAGGAAGAGGAATAGAAAAGGGGAGGAAACATGGAGTAAACAGGACAAAACTATACAATGTGAATATATAAATAAACCACAATGAATTTCACCTCTATGTATAAATCTATAAAGCACCAATTAAAAATAAATAAATAGAAGGGGAAGAGGATGTAGCTTAATGGTAGTGCTCCCTTGGGTTCAATCCTAGTACTGAAGGAAAAAAAGGGTTTTTAAAGACAGCTGTCATAACCAATTGAACAAATTGATTTTGCATTGCATTATTGAAATAACAAATCAAAACTTACAATGATAATATCTGAGAAGGTTCATTTCCTTGTTGTCTGAAGTCCCATATTTTTAACTGTCCAATTGAATTTACTGTAAGTATCTCAGGAGTTCGAAGGAAGGTTACAGCATGGAGTGTACTGCTATCTGCATTGTCTACAAATTTATAAAATGGCAGTGTTTAATAGATCCTTTTTTTCATGAAAATCTTAAATTGCATTGCATCTATTTATCAAAATATTACAAATGAAGTTTCCAATCAGTCACAATTTGACTTCTACGGAAAAATGCACAGTAGTGTATGCATTCAGGCAAATTCTCCTCAGAGAGAAAAATATCACGCATGGGACATCTGAATTGTTTTCTAAATGGAGAGCTGAGTTTTCAGGTACTCCTTTTTCTATTTCCCCTCAAGACTGTTACCCTGAAGATAGTGATAACGAAAGCTCAACCTTAGGCTGACTTCCCTATAGCCGTGGAAGTGACTTCTCCAATTGTCAAGGCAGTCCATGCACATTGGGGTTACCTTCACCTTTTTTCTTTAAGTTGTAACAAAACATCGACTTATGTTCTTTAATTTTACCATTCCTTTAAATAAAAAAATCTGGTACCAACCCCCCACCTCAAAAAATTGTTACCATGCATTTCTGAGATAAATGTTCAAGCTCCTCTATATTCAGTCTTATTTCCCACTAGTCCTTGATACAAAGCTCTATGGGTCCAAAACCCACTGATCCGACAGAGCTACTCTGACCTTGTATTATACTGCTGACACATCTCAAATCTATTCACCCTCATCAGCTTCCTCTTTCGCCACAAAGTCCTTCCTCGTTGTTATAAAGGTCCTTTTCTTAAGTGTCCTGGAGGGTTTAGAATTTATAGAACATAACTTAATGTATACTTTCTTTGAGTCTTATTTTGTGCCACTCCTTCACACTGCCATCAGGCAACAGTCCTTAACTAGCAGCAAACGATATAACTCAAAACTAAAAATCATAATAAACAACACAGAAAACTGATTCCTGGCTCAATCCCTAGAGATTCTGATCCAAAAGATCTAGGGCAATGGACTATTAGAAATCTCAGCAGACAAGTCTGTGTGAAGCATAGTTTAGAAATGCTACACTAGACTAATCCTTCTAAAGCATGAAACAGAGAATATCGCTCCATTGCTCAAAAACTTAAAATGGCACCTTAATTTTTCACCACCAAAATGGTTCTGCATTCAAGATTCTTTGCAAACTGGTCCCAATTTACCTTTTGGATTTCATCTTTCATCTTTCCTATAAAATACTAATGTCAGGACAAACTTTTTTTTTTTTTGTCATTTCCTGTATAGCTTCACCTTGTCTCCATGCTGTTGCCAATGTCTGGTATTGTCATTTTTTAGTATTACTTATCATCTACAACCTAGATTAAGTTGTCATGTCCTTCCTGATTCTTTATCTAATAAAGAATCCCTTCTAGCTGGTCCCCCCAAATAACAAAAGAATCCATCTCTTTCTCCTCTGTAGTCAGTCACTCACTCTGTCCTCATGGATATGCTGCCCTTGACCAAGGGATTCTGCCTTGTATGTTTTTAATACTCCTCAAACACTTCACCCTGTACTTACTCTGCATTTTTAGTGTTCAATTACTATATGATGGAAAAAATAAATATGATGATTTTTCTTACCTATTGTTCTTACAGCTTCCTTGTGATCAACCCTGAAGAGATTTATTCGACCATCCTCTCCAACTGTGACAATTTCTGGGTTGTCACACACAATGCCTGTACATGGGGCACTGCTATAAGAAGGACTGCCAGGCCCCGTGTGGTAGTGGGCTGCTGTCCACTGCTGGTTGACTGACAGAGTCTAAGTATTAGAAATGAGAATACTTTTTAATCAAAGACCAAGCATTTTTCCTTAAGAGTATTTTAAAATTCTATCTTGACCTTTCTAGAAAAAGAATAACTCTTTTTTTCATTTGTACTTTAGATTAGTAATGTCTAAAAACTACTAGAAGCTCCGTACACAATGAATTAGATTCACAAAAAATGTTGTCCAATAATGTGACATATTCAACTTAAAGCAAAGTAATCATTTTTAGATATCAAGCAGTTCAATGTTCAAAAGCAGCTATTTAAATTATTCTTTTTTCCCCTTGGTATTGAGTACTAAACTCAGGATCTTATACAGGGTAGATAAGCACTTTGAGTCAGGGTCTTACTAAGTTGCCCACTAAATTACATCCTGAGATCTTTTTGTTTTTTACTTTGAGACAGGGTCTTGCTAAGTTTCCTGAGTAGCTGGGATTATAGGCATATAACACTGTGCCCTGTTTACTCTTTTTTTTTAATTTTTTTGAATATTTATTTTTTTCAGTTTTCGGCGGACACAACATCTTTGTTTGTATGTGGTGCTGAGGATCGAACCCGGGCTGCACGCATGCCAGGCGAGCGCGCTACCGCTTGAGCCACATCCCCAGCCCCCCCTGTTTACTCTTTAAATTCTTTTGGGAATGATTTTCTATTTAAGAGCCCCTGAATTTTATTCTTAAATAAATCTCTTCAACTTTAAAAAAATGACTTCATTAAGAAATACTGGGGCTGGGGTTGTGGCTCAGTGGTAGAGTGGTTGCCTCACACATGTGAGGCACTAGGTTTGATCCTCAGCACCACATAAAAATGAATAAACAAAATAAAGATACTGCGTCTGTCTCTAACTAAAAAATAAAAAAAAAAAAAAAGAAACACTTAACAGGCATGTGCTACTGCTTCTGGCTGCTATTATTTATTCTTTGTGAAAATACTTTTACTTACATAGCAGTTTTGACTCCATTAAAAAAATACTTAACTGGGTCTTACATTTACTACTTCATTGCCAAGGGTGGTCTCCAACTCCTGGGCTCAATAGATCCTCCCACCTCAGTCTCCTGAGTAGCTAGATACAGGCACATGTCACTACACCCAGCTCCCTTCACGTTTTAACAATGTTTTATTTCTGTCATTATTAAACTCAATCTTGTTTAAGCCTTCTTAAAAATAACTAAAATACAAACTTTTTTTTCAAATAAAAGTTCTTTACCTGGTTATTTGGATGATGGAGAAAAACTGTTACACATCCTGTTGATGAAGCAGCTACAATTCTTTCCTGGTCAAAAAACTAAACAAAAAGTTCCAGCTTGTTATAAATCCAGAAACAGTAGTAGGGAGAAAGCCTATTATTCAACTCAATTAGTAACAGACTCTACCATAAGCAAAGAGCCTATGAATTCTAAGCAAATAAAATATGTTAATAAATCTAAAAGTCAATACTGCTATATATGTAAAAATATTTTCACAAAGAATAAATAATAATAGCCAGAAGCAGTAGCACATGCCTGTAATCCCAGTGACTGGAAAGGCCGAGGCAGAAGGATCTTGAGTTCAAGGCCAGTCTCAGCAATGTAGTGAGACACTGCCTCAAAATAAAAAATAATTAAACAAAACAAAACAAAAAAGCTGGGGATGTCACTCAGTGATAAAGCACCCCTGGGTTCAATCCTCACTACAAAAAAGAGTAAGTAATAATTTTTTCCTAAGTTCACTCACCTAAAATATATGTAATTTTGGACCACAACAATGCAACTTTAGAAAAGTATCATTCCTAAGGTTAGTACTGTTTCTATAGAGTAAATAAAAGAAATGAAGTAATGAAGACTCGGATTTGAAAACTCTCTTTTTTCTTTTTTTTGAGACAGTGTCTCTGTATTGCCAGACTGATCTCAACCTTCTGGGCTCAAGCACTCCTCCTGCTTCAGCCTTCCAAGTAGCTGGGATTCAAACATCTACCACCACATCCAACTTTGAAAACTTAATTTCAAACCCCAATTACTATGGGTTTTGAGATGCTTTTTAGGGAACTCAAGTTCACAGGTTAGGGATGTGGCTCAGTGGTAGAGCTCTTGTCTGACATGCAGGAGGCCCTGATTTTGATGCCCAGCAAACACACACACACACACATACACACACAAAAAAAGAGAGAGAGAGAATGAATTTAAGTTCTCTAAGTCTTCCTAACACTTTAAAACAGGAGTACTGCCAGGTGCAGTGGTGCACGCCTGTAATCCCAGTGGCAACTCTGGAGGCTGAGACAGGAGGATACAGAGTTCAAAGCCAGCCTCAGCAAAAGTGAAACACAAAACAAATCACTGAGATCCTGTCTCTAAATAAAATAAAAAATAGGACTGGGGATGTGGCTCAGTGACCCTGAGGTCAATCCCCTATATCCACACCAAAAAACAAACAAACAAAAAACACAGGAGTACTAATAATTCAAAAGTCAGGGCTGGGGATGTGGCTCAAGCGGTAGTGCGCTCGCCTGGCATGCGTGCGGCCCGGGTTCGATCCTCAGCACCACATACAAACAAAGATGTTGTGTCCGCTAACAACTTAAAAATAAATATTAAAAATTAAAAAAATTATAATAATTCAAAAGTCAATTCCATACGAACGTCCCTGCACATTATTTGCCACATAATATATGCTTCAAAGATTTTAGTCTCAGCTTTTTTATTGATAAAGAGAAATAACAAGCTGGGCATGGTGACACAGGCCTGCAATCCCAATTACTTGGGACACTAAGGCAGGAGGATATTATTTATGTATTGTTTGGCGATACCTACTGTCCAACAGTCCAGGAACCTGTGCTTTTGGTTCCTTCTGTGCTATTGGTAATGTCTGTAATAGCCTTCCATCCCTCTCTACTTCTCAGAGAGAGACAGCCTCAGTAAATTCGTGAGGACTTAGGCAACTAGGCATGACCCTCCCTGTCTCTAAATAAAATACTAAAAAAAGGGGGATGGGGCTTAGTGGTAAAGCACCCCTGGGTTCCATCCCTGGTACCAAAAAAAAAAAAAAAAAAGGCAAGGAAAAAAAGCAGAAATAACAATACCTGAGGGATGGGGATATAGCTAACTGGTAGAGCACTTGCCTAACATGTGCAAGAGCCTAGGTTCAATCCCAAGCACCTCACTGCAACAAACACACAAAACATAAACCAATGCTTGATATGTGGAAATGCAATGAAAATTATGTTAACTTATATAAAGCTCCAAAACATTCCTTGGTGCATAGATTAATTTTTAAAAACTAGGATTAAATCTACAATCTCTTTCCCAGTTCTGATCCTGCCACCAAGTGGCTACATGTGCCGACAAATCATATTTACCAGGAGTGTGACTAGACAAAATTTTAAGATCCCCTGCATCTCTAGATATATTATTTTCAGTGTTTAAAGTTATCTTTTGGGTACAATACAGATTTACCTGTAAATCCATGACATCACCATGGTGTTTGATATCACACAATAATTGATGGTCTCCTTCAAATCCTCCATCAGAGTCCAAATTCCCAAAATCTCCAATAGACCACAATGAAACATAATTTTCCTGCAAAGATAGCGTAAACGTCAACTAGAGGAAAGTAAAATCCGCATTACTTTCAGCCAATCTTGACTCAGAAGCACCTCACACGAATGGTATGGTAAGAATTTAAAAACACAAGGAGATACGAAGCTCAACCATTAATGGCTCTGAACTACAGGCAACAGAACCATGACGAGGGTTCAGGGGACAGAGAAGGGCGAGAGGACCTAGAAGGCGAGAGGAGCTAGAAGGTGAGAGTTAGCGCTCGGCCGGCCCAGGACACCCAAGAGGAAAAGAAAGAAGGTACGGGCTCCGCTTCCCGGGAACAGCGGTACCTCATTGTCCCAAGAGCCGGTAGCGAAGGTCTCTGCGGTTTGCAGGCTTCCCGGAGGCACTGGTCGCCAGCGGGTTT
Source organism: Marmota marmota marmota (assembly GCF_001458135.2). NCBI lineage: Eukaryota > Metazoa > Chordata > Mammalia > Rodentia > Sciuridae > Marmota > Marmota marmota. The sequence continues at coordinate 64,268,839 of NW_025999842.1, forward strand.
TGCTGATTTTCTGAGACACAAACTTGGCATAAATTTCCTCCATGCTGAAGGCGACCGCGGCAAACAGTGCAAGAAACACAACGCGCGCCTTTCAGCCCCGCCCCTTCCGCGGAGCCTGATTGGATGAGATCTCAGAGGGAGACGGTGGCTGCAGAGAGCCAATTTTTACTGGAAGTTTCTGTGAGCGTAGCCAGCATCTGAACTGAAGGAACCCTTCACAGAAGTGGCTTTAAACAAAGGTGAACGGACCTACGCCCTTGTGCAGTAAGACCAGCACAGAATCTGCAAAATCAATATAGGAACACTGAGACAATGTATTTGTGCAATAATTGCAAAGTATGTAACAAAGAGCTAAAATAAAAACAATGCAGAGAGATCACCTTGTATCACAACTAAGCATTCAGTTGCACATCGCTGCATATAGAAAACAATTCAAAATCCTTAAATTCTCATAGAAGTACCTCGACTAACATTTAATCGTATTATCCTAAGCCTCTTCCTCTTTTTCTCCCAGATTCTTGGCTTCAAAATTAATACACATACTGTCAGAGCCTAGAGTTGGAATTCTGAAGACTCTAATTTTAGTTTCACACTCATTTCCTTCCTGCCTAACTTTGGTCAATTTACTTATGTATTGTTTGGCGATATCTACTGTCCAACACTCCAGGAACCTGTGCTTTTGATTCCTTCTATGCTATTGGTAATGCCTGTAATAGCCTTCCATCCCTCTCTACTTCTCAGAATCCTGCCCATTCTGCAAGGTTAGGTTCCTTCCTATTCCTTTTTCATGATGATACCAGCCCATGATGATATAAACACAGTGCTTGCACTTGCTATCTAGACCACTAATGGCACTTATATTCTGCCCTGTTAGATTTCTTTTGATGTAGACCCCACCCCCAGCCCAACCAGAATGTAAACTGACTTAGTCATGTTATTTTTGCACTAAGGATTGAACCTAAAGGCACTTTAGTCCTGAACTACATTCCTGGCCTTTTTTGTTGTTGTTGTTGTTTTTAAGGTAGAGTCTTGCTAAGTTGCTTAGGGCCTTGCTAAGTTGCTGAGGTTGGCCTTGAATTTTCAATTCTTTTGCCTCAGCTTCCTGAGTCACTGGGATGGCCTGTGCTACCATGCCCAGAGACTTATTCATATTTCAAATTTTCTTATACTATAGATACTTATAACTGCATGTTGGTTGCTTCCCCACCCTCACCCTGCTCCCAACTTGTTTGCATTACTGGGGATTGAATCTAGGAATCATCTACCACCAAACTACATCTCTACCCTTTTTTTTTTTTTTTTTTTTTTTTGAGACAAGGTACTGCCTCAGCCTCCCAACATCTGGAATGACAGACAAGCATCACTACACCCAGATCTTGGTTTTATTTTATTTATTCATTTATTTACTTTGGTACCAGGGATTGAACCCAGGAGCACTTAACCACTGAACCATATCCCCACCCCCCTTTTAAAATTTTGAGACACAGTCTCATCAAGTTGCTTAGGGCATTGCTAAATTGCTGCGGCTGGCTTTGAACTTGAGATTCTCCTGCCTCAGCCACCTGAATTGCTGGGATTACGGGTGTGAGCCCCGACATCCAGCCCTGGTTTTGATATTGGTAGTGTATGGAAACACTGCATGTAAATGTATTCCATCTATATCAGTTCTGGAAAGCATTATCAAGTTCCTATTAAGAACTCAAATTACTGAACCAGGTTCATTTTGTCTTCCATGCAGTATGCCAAATCATCATGATGAGTTTTGTAAAAGAGGATTTACTCACTAGGTAAGTACCAGGAGGTGGAAAAGCCTCCTGGATTGGAGTTATTTATAGGTTGAGATGGGGGAAGGTGATTGGGTCAAACTTCATCCATTTCCAGTTTTGGCCACCCATCACAGATGTTATCTGTATTCAACTAAAAGCAAGTAATGAAGAGCTGGTGAACCAGGTTTAGTGTAGAAGAGCAAGTGACTAAAAGCAGGTGAAGTCTGAAGGGTTTATTCAGCAACTAAGTTTCACTTATGATCACAGAATTCTATAAAATAATAATATATATTTTTAATTGGGAACAAGTTGAGTGTCACATGTGACAAAATCTGATACAAAAGAGAATTGGGAAGTTGCTGTCCGCATGGTAGTATAGATGTCTTGACTTAGCCATTTCTTTCTTAAAAGTGTACTGGAATAATGGATGGCTGGATTCTGTCAGTATCAGTGATAATTAGGACTCAGCAATATGGATGCGACAGGCAATGTTCCCTGTCAGCTTCTCACTCATGGTCCTGCAGAACTGATAGCAATAAAAGTTGGTGCCCAATCTAAGAGTGGAATTTGTGAGGCTTAATTAGCTGAAAAGTCACACTTGCATTGGGAGAACAACACATTCACCACAGGATACCGAGGTATTTTTTTTTTTAACCAATTATATCTCTTCACGTTTGTTTTGTTCTAAAGGCGCATTCTCCCCCACTCTCCCCCCATGTGATGGCATTCTTACACTCTGTATTTGCGCTTTAGAGTGAAGAACAAATCAGGGTCCTAAAGTCTCTGTTTAACCAAACGTGACGTGCTTGTCACTAAGCTAGAGGCTGGTGTACTCGATGAGAGGGGCTTTGCCCTTGGGCTCCATTAAGATTATTTTTTCGGCTCCATCCTTGGGAGCCTTGACTCCAACCGACCTAAATATGAGTCAACAAGGTTGGGTGAGACAGGACGGAGGAAGCCCACCGTCTAACAATCTGGACAGCTATAGGAGCAGACTGGCGGCTTG
>NW_025999842.1:64274546-64284158 GCF_001458135.2 Marmota marmota marmota
CCCCCCCCCCCAATCCCAAGTGACGCTGTAAGCCTCAATCTATACTAGGCATGCAGAAGTGAATGACAGAAATAAGACTGGTTGGTACTTAATATATTAATTATTTGACTTTTAAAAAACAATACTTAGAATGTTGAAATTGTGTCCTTAGTATTAGAGTAATAAAGAGTGTTTAGATGTCAAAATTTAGATGGGTGCAGTGGCACTCACCTGTAATCCCAGGGACTGGGGAGATTTAGGCAGTGATCACTACAGCCTCAGCAACTTAGCAAGATACTATTTCAAAATTAAAAAAAATATATATATATATACATATATATATATGTGTGTGTGTGTGTGTATGTGTGTGTGTGTGTATATATGTTTATATTTTAAAGGACTGGCTGTAGTAGAGCTCCCCTGAGTTTGATTCCCAGTACCACAAACATTTTTTAAATAGATGTCAAATTTTTGTTAACCATTGACACCATTCACTTTATGGAAGGATGTTTGGAAGTTGATGTTTATGTACCCAGGCAATAGTATGAAGTATGATTTAGCTTCTGATGGATTACACTTAAGTTCAATATGTTGTAAATATTTTCAATGTTATAAACATTTCTGTTGCTTTTAAACTACACAAAATTCTGTACATGACTAAGTAGTTTTCCACCACTACGGTATCAAAGTAAACACTTGGCTGTAGCAGAAATTTGTCATCTACTGGGCACTTAAAGTCTCTCCTTTTTGAGACAAATTTGTGGTAAACCAAGATGAGATCTTTTCCCAGTGATTTTATTTTAATGTATTACATACTGTTCTTAGCTGAAACTTCTAAGGATGTTTTTCTGTCAGAAAATTGAATAAGGAATATTTAACATACTTGGATGTCGATATTGCAAATAATAGTTTTCTGCTAAATCTATGACTGGTAAGAGGAAATTAGGAGTATTCAAATTGTTTAGTTTCTTTTGTAACAATTATGCAACTTTAGTTTTAACTTCTTTTTTGTTTGTTTGTTTTTGGTGGTGCCAGGGATTGGACCCAGGGCCTGTGCATGCTAGGCAAGCATTCTACCAACTGAGCTTTATCCCCAGCCCCTAGTTTTAACTTCTTGCTGAGGTAATTCTTGTTAATCGATTTTTATTTATTAGTTTATTACAAAAGTAATATTTGCCCATGTGAAAATTATAGTTAGGGCACAATTTGAAAATATTTCCTTCTTCATGTTTCCCCTATGTGTATTTTTCCTAAATTAAAGTGCTTTTTTTTCCCCCTTCCATGCAGAGGATTGAAGTTGGGGCCTTGTGCATGTTAGGCAAGTGTTCTGTCACTGAGCTAGGCTCTCATTCTCTAAATTAAAAGCATTTAATTGTAACCTTAGGAAAAGATGGAAATGTGATTATGCCGTGGTTTAAAGTTTTAATTTTTTTTAAAGATATCAAGTTCACAATTTATTCAAATGTAATATTATAACTTATTGAAGTGTATACTGAGTTTTTTTGTTTGTTTGTTTGTTTTTGTATTAGAAGACATCATAATAGCTGGGTGCAGTGGTGCATGCCTGTAACCCCAGCAACTCCAAAGGCTGAGGCAGGAGGATCGCTAATGCAAAGCCAGTCTTAGCAAAAGCAAGCACTAAGCAACTCAGTGAGACCCTGACTCTAATTAAAATGCAAAATAGGGCTGGGGATGTGGCTCAATGGTCTAGTGCCCCTGAATTCAGTCTCTGGCACTCCTCCCCCCCAAAAGAAGACCTCATAGGGATATGATTGTATATGATTTCATAGTTGATCGATCATTTATAGTCTATAGTAGTAGATTTCTTGTCATCCAATGGCTTATTTTCTGTTAGAACAATGACTCTAAAACTTGAACATGATTTAGAATTCTCCAGGATCACCTGTAGAGCTTGGTAAAATAGATCGCTAGGGCTTGAGAGTTGATATTTCTAAAAAATTCCTAAGTGGGGTTGGTACTGGGATCGTGTTTTGAGAACCATAGATATAGACTATAGAACTGGAAATTACAAGGTTGTGTTCTGCCAATATCTCAGCTAAATCAGTTTTATGCATTAAAGTGAAGTTTTAGAAAAATTTTATAACAGCTCTACCCTATAGAATTCTCTGCGGTGTTCTGTATTTATGAGGTCCAGGATGGTAACTTCTGCCGTAGTCCCGCTGCAGCAGAATAAGGGGGGCGGGGCGGGGGGTGATGAATAACTTGTGTAGATGGATACAGCAGGAGTGGGAGCCCTTTATTGTAGGACAACAGAGGGATATTTATACATTCCACGCAGCTTATCTTAATTAGCATAAACTAGATACAGCAGTCAACCAATAAGAAATCTCCACACTTAATGGCTCCTGGCGTTACTTCACAAACCACTCCCTCTGGCATTTTGCCAGGCGCCATCTTGTTTACAGACCCTAACATTTCTCTGGCAAAATGCCAGGTGCCATCCTGACTTGTTACAGACTCTAACAAACTTCTAGCTACTCATGGCCCTAAGCATTTGAAATGTGGTTAGAACAACTGACAAATGGACCTATATCTTATTTAATTAACTGCAGTAACTATGTGTAGCCAGTAGTTATCATGTTGGACAGTTCAGGTCTATAAAAATGTAACATAGTTTTTTTATGATTGTAGATTGATAATGTGCTCATGAAACAAATTAGCTTAATTTATAACAGCTGTGAGCCTGCTTAACCCAGGAAAGGTGACTGTTGAATACTTATGTTAGAGGTTTTTTTTCCTACTTTTATTGAGGTAACTTCAAGAGTACATGAGGTGGACATCTAAATCAGAGGTTTTATAGAAAATTAACTAATAGATTTTTTTTCTTTTTGAGACAAGGTCTCTCTAAATTACTGAGGCTGGCCTTGAATTTGCAATCCTCCTGCCTCAGCCTCCCAAGTTGCTAGGATTACAGAGTTGTATTATAGATATAAGCCACCATACCTGGCTGAACTAATAGATTTTAAATACTATACTGAGCACTTTAAAGCAATGCAAACAATTGTTTCAAATGCTTCTTTTTTTTTTTTTTTTTGTACTAGGGATTGAACTCAGGGGTACTCGGCCACTGAGCCACATCCCCAGCCCTATTTTTGTATTTTATTTAGAGACAGGGTCTTACTGCATTGCTTAGTGCCTCACCATTGCTGAGGCTGGCTTTGAACTGGTGATTCTCCTGTCTCAACCTCCTGAGCAGCTGGGATTACAGGTGTGCACCAGCATACCTGGCACTAAATGCTAATTTTTTACCTGTTGATATTTGTAAAAAAAAATATCTACTACCCTAATGCATCAATTGTTTCTACTTGTTTCTTGTGCATCCTTGATTGTGTCGTTTTGCATATCAGTCAAGTACTATTTGAGTGCCCTCTTTCTTTTTTTAAAAATTGGGGTCTCACTATGTTTCCAGGCTTGCCTCTGACCCCTGGGTTTAAGCTATCCTCTTGTCTCAGCCTCCTGAGAATCAGGTACTCCCCACCACACCCAGCTAAGTACCTTTTATATTCTAGGCACTGTGGGGATATAGCAGTGAGCAAACAAACATTCACTTGCTTTTGTATCTACTTACAGTAGGAGCAGCCAAGTAAAATGTATAGTATGTCATATAATGCATCATAATTGGCAACATAGGGAAGGATGGAGATTATGGGATAGTGGGTTTATAGTTGTAGGGGAGAGAATTCTCATTAAAGTGTCATTTGAGCAAAGATTTGGTGGAGGGAAAGGGACAAGGCATGCAGGTAGAGCTGAGAGACAAGCTTTCCATACAGAAGACATAGCATGTGCTAGACTTTTATCTGGGGAATTGGAGACAAGAATATGACACTTTTGTGTGCACCTGGGATAAATATAACCAGCTAGTAAAATCCTAAGAAATTGGAGCTTGCTTTGTTTGTTTAGTGGTGCTAAGATTTGACCTAGGGTCTCAGACATACTAGGCAAGTGCTTCATTCACTTCTGAGCTATAACCCCAGTCCCATGAAGTCATGAAATCTCATTGAGAATCTAGAAAATGTGCTACTTAAATTTAACTTAACTAAAACTAAATGAAATAAAAGATTCCATTCTTCAGAAATACCAGCCACATTTCAAGAGCTCAGAAGGCCCAAGAAGGTAGTAGATACCCGACAGTACAGATATAGAATATATCCCTATCACAGAAACTTCTTTAGGATTTCACTAGGTCTAGATACTTGGTTGTGTTGCATTTCATTTAATGTGATCTTTGGCTGTATGAGGGAAAAGGCCCCATTGTACTATTATACATATTTTTATTTGTGTTGTTTTTTGCTCTCGCTGACATGCTTTAAGGGTAACAATCAAAAAAACAAAGATTATTACACAAGATGATGAAGATAAAAAGAGAATCAGCATTTTATATGATGCTTTAGCAGGATTGAAGCTGTTTGATTTAGCAGAGAGGTTTTAGTAAACAGTGGTGTTTAAATATTTAAAGAAATGTTGTGTAGAAAAGGGTCAAACCAGGACAAATGTGAGGCGGATTTTGGCTCATTATAAGGAAGAATTCACAAAGCTATCCTAACAATCAAAGAGTTGCCTTTGAACATAGTGTTTTCTGTCATTGAATACATTGAAGCAAAGAATGGTTGAACATTTCACTGTAAGGGATATTGTAGATGGGGTTTTTTTTTTATCAGATTTGAATATACACTAAGTCTTCAAGGATGATTTCAAATCAGATTCTGTGGTTTTTTTAAAGCAGTAATATTATGGATTGCATACTGACTGCTTATAGGGTATTATGTTTTAGGATCAAGCCACAGAAGTTAATAGTTTGCCGATAACTTCCCTTTTTTTTTTTTTTGGTACTGATGATTTAACCCAGGGACAATTTACCACTAAGCTACATCCCTAGCCCTTTTATTTTTTATTTTGAGACAGGGTCTCACTAAGTTGCTTAGGGCCTCACTAAATTTCTGAGGCTGGCCTTGAACTTGCCTCAGCCTCAGCCTCAGCCTCCTGCCTCCTGCCTCCTGCCTCCTTGGCCACTGGGATTATAGGCGTGCACTACTGTGCCTGGCACTTGACTCTAACTTCTAATGTTACCTACATTTTAGAGTTTTGGATAAGATGAAAAGGAATCCATGGAACATATCCTTCTCCTTTGAGAGGCAGCATCAAAACAAACTTTACTTGTATCTGTCAATTAAAGGTGATTAAAGAATAGAAGATGTATGATATGTTTTTTTTTTTTAATCACATAAAATTCTTCTTTGATTGTACTATGAACTTAAATCTCAGCCCTTTATACTTTTTTTGCTTGATGTGTCTGGAGCTTTACCATGGTGCCTACTCATTCTAGATGTGTAGTAAAAGTTGAATGTTAACTTCTCATTATGGATAGTTGAGAAGAAATATAGGATAAATGATTAATAACTATTAAGTCTTTTAAATTAATATAATAAGGTATACTTCTATTGAGTTATAATGTTGTAACAAGTTTAAAAAAAAGTTTCTGTGTGTTTTGAAAATCATCTGCTTCATTCCAGCACTGGCCCTCTCCTATTCATTTCTGCTGGTGTTCCTTCCATTCTACTCTCCTAGATCAAAAGTCTTGGAATAATTATTGATTCTTTCGGTAATTAAACTAACTCAGTAGTTCTTACAAATGTCTTTCATGTCCATTCACTTATTTTCATTGATATCATCTGTGTTAGTCAGTTTACATCACTGTAACAAATGCTTCAGATGATCAGCTTATAAAGATAAGAGGTTTGTTTTGGCTCACAATTTTAGAGGTTTCATTCCATGATCAGTTGGTCCTGCTGCTTTATATATCTAGCGAGGCTACACATCATAGCAAAAGAGCTTCTTGAAGCATAGGTGCTCTCCTCATGGTCGAGAAGTGAAAGAGGAAGAAACTGGGATCCCATAGTCTCTTTCAGGAACATACCAATGACTTGAAGACCTCTTACTAGGACCCACCTCTTAAAGTTTCTACCACTTCCACTAGTACCAAGCTGCGGACCGAGCCTTTTAACACATGGGTCTTTTGGGGGCATTCCAGACCCAAATTATAGCCTTCTGTCCCTGGCTCCCAAAGATTCATGTCTACCCCACCATCTAATCATTGTGCTCTTATTTTTCTTCCCAGTTCTCACAGTAACTTTGACTAAAAGCAGATAGTAGTATTCATGCCATAGCCTGAATGCTTTGCTGCCTTGAAATTTCCTCTGTCAGATAAACTAGTCTGTCACCTTTAAGCTCAGCCTCCCATAAAGTCTCAGGGCATAGATGAAATCAGGTAAATTCCTTGACACAGTATCCTAAGGATGACTGATTCCCAATAGAATGCTTGTTTCCATCTGAAGCCTCATCAGCATAGCCTTTACTGTCTGTATTCCTGTGAGCATTCAGGTGTTCTGAATCTCCATGAGTCATCTATTAGACTCTGCTTACAGCATTTTAGGCTTTCTCTAGGTTATTTCTCCAAACTTCCAGATTGTTTCTGGGAGTCAATTCCGAAAGGCTTCTCTACATATTGTCTCAGGTATAGCTAGAGTCAGTAGCCCCACTTTGCAGTACCAATGTTCTGTGCTAATCAGCCTTTTGTCATTAAACTCCTGAGATAATACACTTAGGAAAGGTTTATTTTGATTCATAGTTTTGGAGTTTTCATTTCATGATCGATTGGCCTTGCTGCTTTGGGCCTGTGGTGAGGCAGCACATCATGGCAGAAGTCTGTGGCAGAACAAGCTGCCCAGCTCATGACCAAGAAGTGGAAAAGCTGGATGGGGAGGAAGGAAGAGACCAGGGTCCCATGATGTTCTTCAAGAGCATGCCCCCGGTGACCTGAGTCACTAGGCCTCGCATCCTAAAAGTTTGCATCACTTCCAGTACTGCTACAGGCTGGGGACATATGAGCCTTTTGGGGGGACAGGCCAGATCCAAACTGTAGTACCATCCCAGTCTAGGTTCCTAGTTCATGCTTAGAGTGATGCAGCTGCTGTCTGGTTGTCATAGTTTTTAACTTACCTCACTTAGGTTCACTCTGCCCCTTTTACTAATTTTCCTAGCATACTGCTTTCTGTCACATTAGTTTTCTGCTCAGGTTTCCAGGTGCTTTCTGTATCAAGTGTAAACCTCAGGCTTAGTTTTCAGACCTCTTTAGTGTCTTAAATGACCTACTCCCGTGTTCTATCTCCACTCTATTCTCATATTCCTTCTTATATGTATTGTGCACTAGGGTACATGTCCAACTGCTGTAACAAAGACCCCAAAACAGTGACTTAAACGAAATAAATATTTCTTTCCAATAACAACCCACACTGTAAGCATTTCAGGGCTTATACAGTATTTTCATGGTGTTGATCTGGCTTCTTCTCTTTTGTTGCGTTTTTCTTTCCCACATCTGCAAAGTTGAAGATAGTTTATCTCCACCATTTCCACAGTCCAGCCCGTAGGGAGGAAAACAGAAGAAAGAGCAGAACACCCACTTGTTTTAAGGGCATGATCTGGAAGTTGCATGCGTAATTTCTGCCTGTGTTCCATTGAGAAGAACTTAATTGTAAGCTTACACGTAATTACAGGGAGGCTAGAGAAATGCCTCCAGTTAAAATTCTGTCACTGGAAGGAAACGGAGTCCTTGCTTCATATTGCTAAGTATAGAGGGTGTGTGTGTGTTTTTGCACATGGGTGTTCATACATACTCTATGATAGGGACCTCTGTCTCTCTGCAGGTTTTAGGAGATGTTAGGAGCATTGAAAAGATAAAATTTCAGTTATGTATGTGCATAGTTAAAAGATAATAAAAAGCAATAGTTGTTTATCCTGTTCCTCCCTACCTCAAATTCATTGCCTAGAGTGAGCCACTTGTAACTGTTTTTGATTCTTTAGGTGATTTTTTTTTTTTTTTTAACCTGAAGACTTGCTATGTTGCCCAAATGTCTTCATCCAACTCCTGGGCTCAAGTGATCATCCCACCTCAGCCTCCACAGTGCTGGGATTGTAGGCACACAACACTGAGCCAAGCTTACTATTTCTTGTTCTATCAACTTTAGACATCATCTGCTGACCCTCCTGCCAAGATGGATAAGTATTACACAGTACAAACCCCTCTTCCCCCACATTGTTACATCATAATTTTTTGCTTCCTCATTTGTGGCTGCTATTTTTTTTTTTTTTTTTTATGGCAGTGGGATTGAACCCAGGGGCTCTGCTATATTTATTGCCAGTTCTTTTTTTTTTTTTTTTTGGTACCATGGATTGAACTCAGGGACACTTAACCATTGAGCCACATCCCCAACTCTCTTTATTTTTTATTTTGAGACAGGGTGTTGCCAAGTTACCTAGGGCCTTGCTAAGACTGAGACTGGCTTAGAACTCGTGATTCTCCTGCCTCAGTCTCTTGAGCCACTGGGATTACAGGCATGTGCCACTGCACCCAGCTTGTGTCTATGTTTGGAATTTGTTTTTTCTTCTGGAAATTGATCCCAGGGTCTTAGGCATGCTTGCAAGTACTCTACCACTGAGCATCCTAAGCCCTACTTGTGTAACTCTTGAGTTATATACTTTTGTTTCTTGTTCCATAATGTATGAACAGGCATTAACTCTTAATCTTAACCCTTCTACTTTTTAAGGGTAGTAGGGAACTCCCTCTCTCATTTTCCAGTTCACTAGCAATTCTTTTACAAAAGTTGATAGTATTTATATTTTATTCTGAGCAGTAAATAAATATTCTGCACTTTGTTAATTTTAAAAAGTTGAGAAGCAGTAACCATTGTTAATATTTATGACTGTTAACACTGCTGAGCTTGTAATCTTACAGGTTGAAGTAAACTGCCCTTCTATTTGCAGATAGCATAATCCTTTACACAGGAAATCTAGTGGAGCCCACATTCTTTGTGTCTCATGTCACATATATCTCTGCTATTGAAGAGGAAAGTCAAAAGCTTTTCCTTTTTTTAAAACACTTTATCAGTTGCTTGAGACCCTGCCATGTTTTAGTTTTCTAATTTTTTCCCCCTGAAATTTGGCTTATCCACTGAGATAACAGGCATGCACCACCAAGTCCAACTGCCTCTCAAGTTGGATAGAGAAACCTTAGAAACACACTGTTTTTTTTCAGACATTTAATTATTTGGTTTATGGTTTGGATTCTGTTATATGTGCCTTTTAAAATCCTACTACTCATTTATATCAGTTGTATATTTGGACCATTATCCATTACTATAACAATTTAATTAGGGTCCTCAGAACCTAGGGCTGCAAGCAGATTGCAAATGGGTGGTTCTCAAGCTGTCACTGTTTCTGAAAGCCTAATGATATTGCACATTTACCTCTAATTTGGCTATATATGCAAAGTAAAACATCAAATTACTTTATTGTTTGATAGAAACATTTGAGGGAATAATAGTTATATATATCATAGATGACCCAAAACAGGAAAATGATTTAAAAACTTAGTAAATGTAATCTTCTTTGATTTAGGCATCTTTCAAAACATGGGGTCATGGGTTAAAAAAATATATAAAAACAACCTTGTGATGAAATTTTGGAAAACACACAGTGATGGCCCAATAAAGCTCCTCCTCCTCCATCATTATCATCAATCATCATCATCATCCCCAGTACCAAAAAAAAAAAAAAAAA
>NW_025999842.1:64284163-64289290 GCF_001458135.2 Marmota marmota marmota
TTCAATCCCTAGCACTGCCAAAAAAAAAAAAAAAAGATTTAATCAGACTGAATTTTATCAATTTTTATTTTATTTTTTGATACTGGGGATTGAACCCAGAGACAATCAATGAATCACATGCCCATCCCATTTTTGTATTTATTTAGAGACAGGGTCTCACTGTGTTGCTTAGGGCCTCACTGAATTGCTGAGGCTAGTTTTGAACTTGGGATCCTCCTACTTCAGCCTCCCAAGCATCTGGGAATACAGGCATGTGCCACTGCATCTGGCTTTTTTTTTTTTAATTGTTGACTTGTGCTTTATTTCCTGAAATTGCTTGAAAATGCTCATTGCTCTTAAGAAACTTAATAGTTACTTTTTTTTTTTTCCTTTCCTTAGTACTGGGGATTAAACCCAGGGCCTTGCACATAGTAAGCAAGCATTTTTCCACTGAGCTACACCCTCATAAAAAATCAAGACAGGGTCTCACTGAATTGCTCAGACTGGCCTGGTACTTATGATCCTCTTGCCTTAGCCTCTTGAGTAGCTGGTATTATAGGTATGAACCACCATGTACAGATGTTTTTGATCTCTATGAATTTGCTGATTGTAGACATTTCATTAAATGGAATCATATATGTTCTTTTATAACTGACTTATTTCACTTAGCATAATCTTTTTCAAAGTTTACCATGTTGTAGCATAAATTAACCTTTTTTTTTAAGTAGTTGGGATTGAGCCTGGGGCACTCTACTACTTAGCTATATCTCCAGCCCTTTTTATTTTGTGATAAGGCCTCTCTAAGTTGCTGGCTTTGAATTTATAATCCTTAGAACTTAGTTTATACAACCTTTACCAGAGGCCATTCATCTTTTGATGAATATTTCCACCTTCTGCTTATTCTCTTTTTTGTGGTTCTGAGGATTGAACTCATGCGCTCATGCATGCTAGGCCAGCACTTTACAGTAAGGTACATCCCCAGTTCACCTCTTGCTTTGTTTTTTCTACATAATGTTGCCGGGACCATTCATGTACAAATTTACATGTGGTCATATGTTTTCACTTCTCTGTATGTCTAGGAGTGGAACTATTGAGTCATATGGTGACTGTCTTTAGCAATTTGAGAAGCTGTTTTTCCAAAGTTACTGCTCCATTTTATATTCCTACTAGAAGTGCATGAGGGTTCCAGTTTCTTCACATTCTTGCCAACACATTTTATTTTATTTAAGAGACAGGGTCTTCTTATATTGTCCAGATTGGCCTTGAACTCCTGGGCTAAAGTAGTCCTAGGACTATAGGTTCCTACCACCACTTCTGGTGTATTATCTGACTGTTTATTATAGCTATCCTAGCAAATATGAAATGATATCTCATTGTGATTTTAACTTGCATTTTCTTTTCACTAATGATGTCTAGCTTTCATGTGCATATTGGCTTTTTGCATTTCTTCTTCAGAGAAATATCTGGTTAGATCCTTTGCATATTTCTTAATTTGGGTTATTTGTCTTTTAATATTGTATTGTAAGTGTTTCTTACATGTTCTAGCTGTAAGCACCCTCTTAAATATATGAGTCACAAATATTTTTTCCCACTATATGAGTGATCTTTTCACTTGCTTGCTTTCTTTGTTTTTAATTTTTTGGTACTGGGGTTTGAACCCAGGGGTGCTTTACCACTGAGATACATCTCCAGTCCTTTGTTTTTATTATATTCTTTTTAATTTTGAGACAGTGTGTTCCTAAGTGCTTAGGGCCTTGCTAAGTTGCTGATGTTGACCTCGAACCTGCAACCTCCTGCCTTAGCCTCCTGAGTTGCTGAGATAACAGGCATGCAGATCTTTTGCTTTCTTGAGTGGTATCTGTTGAAGCACAAATTTTTAATTTTGATGCTTTTGTTGCCATATGTAAAAATTCATTGCCAAATCTAAGTTTGTGAAGATTAACTCCAGTATTTTCTTCTATGAGTGTTATGGGTTTAGGTCTTATATTTAGGTCTTCAATAAATTTTTAATTAATTTTTGTATATGGTATGAGGAAAAAGTTGAACATCATTTTTTTGCATGTGGCTCTTCGTTTGTCCCAGCACTATTTGTTGAAAAAGATTATTTATTATTGAGTAGTTTTGACACCCTTTATTGACCCACTGACTTTTTTAACACAATAATCTTCTTTAAAAATTTATTTATTTATTAACCTGTATTCTATTTATATGCAATGCTGAGAATCAATCCTAGTGCCTCACATACTCTAGGCAAATGCTTTGCCACTGAACCACAACCCTAGCTCCTGATCCACTTCCCCCCATCCCATTACTGGTGATTGCACCTGAACCTAGGGATGCTTCACTGAGTACATCCCCATCCTGAGACTCACTGAGTTACCAAGCCTGGCTTCACATTTGTGATCCTTCTATCTCAGCCTCCAGAGTAGCTAGAGTTGTAGGAGTGTGTCTCTGTAACAGGCTCTTAGAAACTTAAACTTGAATCCCCATTTTTGCTGTCTGTGATCACAGGTGTTCAACTGTAGCAAGAGCACTTTTTTTTTTCTATTTATAGATAATTTAAAGTCTGGATATTCTGTCTCTTAGTAATGTGATGGTGTAGATCCTGTGTGGTTTTGTTTGAGCCCCTTCTTAATCTATGTTTCGGTATTTTGAGCAACTCTGTGGAGAAGTTCAGATTCTGGTGGCTGCTATTACCTTCGAGATTGAAAGTGCCGTAATTGATGAATAAGTTGTGTTAGTTTGTATAGCATTTTAGACTTTCCATGATACTTTTCTGAAGTAGTCTCATATAAAATAGTCATTCATATTGTAGTCAAAACTAATCAAAGCATGTTTTGATTGACTTTTTCATTCATTTTTGAATTGTTAAAGTCATGTTCATTTGTTTATTCTTAACAGATTTTAAATCTGTGATGACAGGAAGTAGGCTATCTTATTTATTATAATCATACTATAAGCATGTTGTGTTGTGTCTGATATGTCATTGTCAGCTAGCATATTGAAAAAGTCAATGAGAGCATTAGTTATTTGCATGGTACCATGAGGATTATTGAAGTTTAACATTTATTAAATCTCAAAGAACTAAATGTTGGGGAAGCCAGATGAGATATATATATATATATATATATATATACATATATATATATATATATATATATATATAATATTCTTGAAAATTTCACTGCTTTTGGACTCTACAGCAATATCAGCCAGGTTTTTATCCTACCTCTGTTGTGGTTCCTTTCCATTTGCTTTCATATCTCAAATGTTGGCTTTCATTTTTCTTCTGTATGTATTCTTCCCTGGCTACTTTAACTTCACTTTCATTACTTCAGTTGCCATCTATCTAAACAGAAACTTATACCTCTATCCTAGATCTCTTTTCTGAGCTCCAGATCCATGTGCCCAGCCCGTTGCTGAATACTTTCACTTTGTATAACCTTAGCCCCTAACTGAATTATTTTCCTATCTTTTCCTTTTTCTCCTCATCTCTGATCCTTCTTCAGAGTTTCTTAAATCATTGGATGACTTTATCTCTACCATTATCCCTACTCTCACCACCACCTTCTACTTTTCCCCATCCTGACTAGTGTTATTAAAGACCAGGTTACTCTAGTCCAGTCCAGTCCTACAGTACAGCCAGAGTAATAAATCTGAAATACATATGATGTCACTCTTTGCTTAAAATATTTGCCCTATTCATTTCAGAAAATGGAATCATCAAGACAGATAAAGTATTTGAAGTAATGCTGGCTACAGACCGCTCGCACTATGCAAAATGTAACCCATATATGGATTCTCCACAATCAATAGGTAAGCTTTAGATTCCCGAAAATGTCACATTTTCCTTCTTTTACTCTAATTTTTGTAAGACTGGGACACATGTATTTATAATCATATTGCCAATTTGAGTTTTATGACTCGGTAACTCTCATAATCTCAAACAAATCCATTTTAATGAAATGATATATCTTTTTCTGGTTTTTCCCCCAATGTATATTGGTAATAAAGAATGAAAAAATGTTTAGAATTTTTTAATGAAAAAGAAAACTTTTAATGAAAATTTAGTTGTAGCTGAGTACTGTTTTCTCCAGGGGAATTAATGTTGAGTTTTCTTTCATATTAGCCTTAATTTTTAAAATCAATAATTAGGAAAATAAGTGTAATTAATTTATTAGTGACTTTTCTGCTTTACTTTCCCGGATATTTTGGCTTGTGTTTGTTTTTAGAAAGTTCCATATTTAACTCCTTCTCCTGAAGCAGGTTTTGCTGAACTGCTGAGCCTTGGCAGTGGGCGCCTTTGAGGCTTAGAAGTGCCTCAGGATTCTCTCGGCCAGCTGCCATTCTGTCTTCTTTTGAAGCACTGTGACAGTCAGCAAGAAGATCCTGGGGAGCTTCTGAACCCCGAAGGCACCTGCTACCACCGCTCAGTGAAAATTGCTTCAGAGGCAGAGCAGGTAAATAAGTTTTGAGAAAGTAACACTGGAAGAAAAGAAACTAAGAGCCAAAAATGAATATGAATTAACATTAGGTGATAATACAGAAAGTAAATTGGAATGGTTTATTAGTCTCTTAAGCTACTTTGATTATCTAGGGTTTTTTTGTTTGTTTGTTTGCAGTGCTGGGGATCAGACCCAGAGCCTTGTGCCTACTAGGCAGGAGCTTTACCACTACGCTTTATCTCTAGCCTAGTTATTTTTAAGTTGTTTTAAATTTGAAATAATTTAGTTTTTCAATTTTTTTTTGCATATGTATTATATATAGAAGTCCTTTTTTTAAAAGGGGTAAATTTAGCTGGGGGCACAGTGGAACATGCCTATAATCCCAGGTTCTTGTGAGTTGAGGCAGGAGGATCGAAAGTTCAAAGCCAGCCTCAGCAAAAGCAAGGCACTAAACAACTCAGTGAGACCCTGTCTCTAAATAAAGTATAAAATAAGGCTGTGGCTCAGTAGCCGAGAGCCCCTGAGTTCAATCTCCAGTACCCCCCACACCAAAAAAGTAAATCTAAAGGAAAAATTAAGTATAAAATCTATCAATTCTCAGCTTACTGAAAAAACAATACAAGAAGCTGGGCACTGTGGTGCATACTTGTAATCCCAGTGGCCCAGGAATCTGAGGTAGGAGGATCTCAAATTCAAGGACAGT
>NW_025999842.1:64291756-64328734 GCF_001458135.2 Marmota marmota marmota
GGAGGGGGAGGGAGGGGAGAGAATTTTAATATTTATTTATTTTAGTTCTCGGCGGACACAACATCTTTGTTTGTATGTGGTGCTGAGGATCGAACCCGGGCCGCACGCATGCCAGGCGAGCGCGCTACCGCTTGAGCCACATCCCCAGCCCTTAACTGGTTATTTATTGATGAGTTCATTAAGGGAGAGAGTAATTGAATAGTACAGTGGGCATGTTCTAGAAATCTCAAGTTGAGTATTTCACATTTTATTTGGAAAAAATCACTAAGGAATGGTTAAGTATAGCAACTATGAAGCCGTGTAATCTTGAGAAGGAACTGTTTTAGTGATCTGGCTCTTTTAATCTATTGGGAATTTTCTTGGGTTTTAAATGTCAGTTGTTTGAATGAGTACTCTGTTGGATTTTGGTGGAGAAAATAGTAGCTTTTCTGATTCTCTTCAATTATTTGGGTTGGAGAAGCTTTTTTTTTAAAATTTTTGCAGTGCTAGGGATCAAACCCAGGACCTGGTGCTTGCTGAATAGACTCTCTACCACTGAGATACACCCCCATCCTTGGAGAAGCTCTTAAATTTTATCCTAAATAAATTTTACATATACATTTATGAACTGATAATAATACTTTATATTTATTTCTAAAAATTGTATAGAGATGACTTTTTAAAACATGACAAAAACACAGAAGCCATTAAAAAAATTAGTGTATTTTTTTTTTAGATGCATGGACCTTTATTTTATTCATTTATTTATATGTGGTGCTGAGAATTGAATCCAGTGTCTCACACATGCTAGGCAAGCGCTCTACCACTGAGTAGAGCCTCAGCCCAAAATTAGTGTATTTTTGCAACACAAAAATTTAGGATTTTTGCTGAGTGCAGTTACCCCTATCTATAGCCTCAGCAACTCAGAAGGCAGAGACAGGAGGATTGCAAGTTCAAGGTGAGCCTCAGTATCTTAGCAAGACCTTGTCTCAAAATAAGAAATAAAAAGGGCTGCAGATGGGGCTGGGGTTGTAGCTCAGCAGTAGATCTCTCACCTAGCACATGCGAGGCCCTGGGTTCGATCCTCAGCACCACATAAAATTAAATAAATAAAATAAAGGCATTGTGTCTAATTACACCTAAAAAATAAATATTTAAAAAAGGGGATCTGATTCAAATGTATGATTTGTCAAGATCATTGTACTATCATGTGTAACTAATTAAAACAAATTAAAAAATTTTTAAAAAAGGGGGGGCTGCAGATGAAGCTCAGTGGTAGAGGCACCCCTGGGTTTAATCTCTATTACCTCAAAAACAAAAAATATATATATATTTTTTTTTAGAATTTTTGCAGAGAAAAAAATAGTATACATTAAATTAAAAGAAAAACTGAAAGAAATATTTGTAATACATATGAGAGCACAGGGCAAATTTATATATATATATATATATATATATACACACACACACACACACACACACACACACACGTATATGTGTAGTTATTCAATTAATAAGACTAGTAAATCCAACATAAAATGGGTAAAAACATGATATGAAGATTCATTTGAAAAAAATATAAGTGACATCAACAGTTAAATAAAATATGTCATCACTTAAATTTAGTAAATTGCTAATTAGCACTATAGTGAAGAACCATTTGTCATCTATCAGATTTTCAGAAATCAAAAAGTTTGATGCTTTCTATTGGAAAAGGAAAACTCGTAGTCATTTAATTGAATATTTTGGGAAGGCAAGTTGGCAATATCTATCAAAATGTGAAATAAATATATCTTAGACTTCCCAGTTTTAAGATATTAATCCCATGGTACATTTGCACAAGTAAAAAAAACAGCTTATCTACATTGTTTGTTTATTCTATTTTTAGTTTTTATTTTTGGGGGCAGTACCAGGGATTGAACTTAGGGATATTGGACTACTGAGCCACATCCCCAGCCCTATTTTGCATTTTATTTAGAGACAGGGTCTCACTGAGTTGCTTAATGCCTTGCTTTTGCTAAGGCTGTCTTTGAACTTGTGATCCTCCTGCCTCAGCCTCACAATTGCACCAGAAAAATAATAACTTTTAATAGTCCACTAATAGAGGATCATTAACAAATTATCTACATCCATGTAGTGGAATACTCAGAAGCTGTTAAATGAGGAAGTTTTACCAGTATGTGCTATACATATTTTCCATATGTTATCCTATGGGAATGGAAGCTAAAAATGATTTCTTCTAAAGTACAGAAGTAGATATTTGGGGGTATAGGCGTAGAAATCAGGTCAGCTTTTTACTCTTGATCCTTGATCTGTTGCCAATTTATTTCTCTATTCTTATTTCTTTTTTAAATCATGGAATAGAATTGACTTCTTTATGCAATGTCTGTATTGCTGTTACTTTGGAGAACTGGTATCCAATATGTTCAGAGGGGTATGTTTTCAAGTATTAAGGTGAATTCCCCTCACCTCAAAGTTTGGTCCTGGATATCCAGTTCACTGCCAAATAAACATGGCAGTTATTTCATGGCAAAGGATGCATTTTTAAATTAAAAAAAAAAAGCTTTATTACTTACAATTCACGTACTAGAGAATTCATCTCCTTTTTTTTTTTCTTTCTTTCTTTCTTTTCTTTTTTTTTTGTTTTTTGGTGGTGCTGGGGATTGAACCCAGGGCCTTGTGTATGCAAAGCAAGCCCTCTACCAACTGAGCTATATTCCCAGCCCTAGAGAATTCATCACTTTAAATGATATAATTTTGTGAGTTTTAGTCTACTCAAGGTTGTACAAACATCACTACTATCTAATTTCAAAACATTTGCATCCCTTCCAAAAGAAATCCTATCCTGGGGCTGGGATTGTTGCTCAGCGGTAGAGCACTCACCTAGCATGTGCGAGGCCCTGAGTTCGATCCTCAGCACCACATAAAAATAAATAAATAAAATAAAGGCATTATGTCCAACTGCACCTAAAAAAAAAATAAAGAAATTCTATCCTATTAGAAGTCATTTCTCATCCCCTGCTCTGTACATGTCCTGGCAACCACTAATGTAGTTTCTGTTTCTGAAGATTTTCCAATTCTGGACACTTGATAAAGATGAAATAATACAATATGTGGCCTTTTGTGACTGACTTTTTATATGTAGCTTAATGTTTTCAAATTTATCCATGTTGTAATATATATCATTACTTTGTTCTTTTTACGGCTGAATAATATTCCATTGTGTAGGTATACCACATTTTGTTTATCCATTGATGGATTGTTTCTACGTTTTGATTATTCTGAATAATGCTGCTGTGGACATTCATGTACAAGTTTTTATCTAATTGTATATTTTCATTTCTCTTGGTTGCATACCTAGTAATGAAATTGCTAAGTCATATGTTAACTGTGTTTTAACATTTTGAGGGACTACTCATCTGTTTCCCAAAGTGGCTATACCATTTTTGCAATCCCACCAGCAATGTATGAGAGTTCCAAATTTTTTCTTCCTTGTCCACATTGTTATTTTCTATATTGTTTCTTTTGTCCATCCTACTGACTATGATACAGTATCTTGTGATTTTGATTTGTATTTCCCTAATGATTGGTGTTGACCATCTTTTCATTTGATTATTGACTGTTTGTCTCATCTTAGGAGAAAAGTCTATTCAAATCTCTTACCCATTTTTTTCATTTTTAAAAATTTTAACTTGTTATATATAACAGCAGAATATATTACAATTCATAATTCACCTATAGAGCATAATTTTTCATATCTCTCTACACAAAATAGAGTCACACCATTTGTGTCTTCATACATGTACTTAGGGTAATGATGTCCATCTCATTCCATCGTCTTTCCTAACCCCCATGTCTCCTCCCTTTTCCCCCTTTGCCCTATCTAGAGTTCATCTAATCCTCCATTGCCCGCCACCCCACCACCACATTATGAATCAGCATCCTTAAATCAGAGAAAGCATTCGGCATTTGGTTTTTTGGGGATTGGCTGACTTCACTTAGTATTTTATTCTCCAGTCTATCCATTTACCTGCAAATGCCATGATTTTATTCTCTTTTAATGCTGAATAATATTCCTGTGTGTGTGTGTGTGTGTGTGTGTGTATCACATTTTCTTTATCCATTTATCTACTGAAGGGCATCTAGGTTGGTTCCACAGTTTAGCTATTATGAATTGTGCTGCTATAAACATTGGTGTGGCTGTGTCCCTGTAGTATGCTGTTCTCTTACCCATTTTTTAAATTTGTTGTCTTTGGTTTTTAAAAGATACAAGTAAGATTTTTAAAAAATATTGGTAGAATACATGTAACATGAAATTGATCTTTACCATTTTTTAAGTGTTAAGGTGGTATTAAGTACATTGATGTTGTTGTGCAACTGATATCCAGAATATTTGTTATCTTGCAAAATGAAAACTCTGTGCCCACTCAAAAACGATTCCTCATTTTACCATTCTCCCTATTTTCTTCGTCCCCCAGCCTCTGGCAACCACCATTCTATTTTTTGTCTTAATGAATTTGATTACTCTTGGTACTCACATAATTGCTTATATAAGTGAAATCATACAGTACCCGTCTTTTTAAAATATTTTTTTATTTGTCAATGTATCTTTATTTTATTTATTGGTATGCAGTGCTGAGAATCGAACCCAGTGCCTCACACATGCTAGGCAAGTGCTCTGCCACTGAGCCCCAGCCCCAGCCCCTCATCTTTTTATGACTGGCTTATTTCACTTGTATAATATCTTTAAGGTCCGTCCATGTCATAGCTGGGTCATAATATCTTCCTAAAAAGGATACATTTGTAATCATGCACAGTTTGAATAACCTGTGACTTTTAATAAGCAAAACGTATTTATGTGTGTATATAGTCACATACTGCATCTGAATTTATGTCTGTATATGTTCATATGCAAATAGTAAGCAAACAGTGTCCTTTGGTGTTTGCTAAACCAGAATGGTAGTAGGATATGATAGTATTATTTGTATTGTATAGACAAGCAGTAGTGATCTTTCTTTTTCTTTTTTTTAAACCAGTGCTGGGGATCAAGCTGAGGGCCTGTACATGCTAGGCATATGCTCTGCTAGGAGCTTCACCTCTGGCCATATACTGCTGTGATTTTGTATTATTTATTCCATAAGTCTTAGAGTTATTAAAAGCAGAAAGTGAGGAATCAAAGAGAAATGAATCTGCATATAATGAACCTTAAAGTCACAGGCTTGGAAGTAACTGTAGTCCCTGTGATACTTTCCAAAGTCCTAGTTTAAAAAAAAAAGTGATGTGCATGGTAGGCAGGATATTGAAAGCAACATGTTAAGATGTTAAAACAGCATCCTGGTAGCAGTAAGTTCACTGAGCATCAAATTTGGGGCCCTAAATACCATTGCTCAGTAAAAGACTAGAGCTGCTTGGAGAAGTGACTGACACCAGTGAGTGAGGATGTACTCAAATGGTAATACATTGATGTTAAAAGGCATAGAAGCAGGAGAGCCTCCAAGAGACCAAATTTAAAACCCTTGAGAATCAAAAAGAATATTGAAGATAACAGGCATAATAACAGTGAAAAATGCAAGACAAAGAAAAAACCAAAAGCTGTTTTTACAGATAAATGCCAGTTAATATATGTGGAAGGAATAAGGGAATTTTACAAATGATTATTTTGTAATCATCAGTGTAATAATTGAATTAGGCAGAGATCATCAAAGAATCTGAAATCATTAAGAGGAAGACTGTTGGGAACAAAAATATTCAAGTATTATCAAATTACTACTCCACATATTATTTATTAATTACAAAGAGAAAAATATTCTGTGAAAATAATGTGATCCGTAAGTCACATTTACTCAGTGGTTGAGCCTTACATGTCTAGTAGTGAGATGGCCCAACATCATGCTCTTTCTCATGTGTTACAGTGGGAGGCTCACACGAGAGCTATGTAATGGTGATGTTAGAAGTCTTTGATCTGAATCTAACACTCAGGAAATAGACCCATCTCCAATGTGGGGTGTTATATGAAGGGACAACTGAACAGGACTCCTTTAAGGAGTGAATGTTCTGAAGAATTAGTGAAGTGGTGGCAGGTGGTGGAGAGTTGAGGGGAGAGTGTTCTGCATTGACCAATTCAGTGTATGAACCTTCAATAGATTGGGGAAAGATGTCTAAAGAACATGTGAGAGATGATTAAGAAAATTTTTGTGGTGAGTATGTTGGATAATACTGTTTTGCTTTTGGTACTGGGGATTGAAACCAGGGGCACTTTACCACTGATTTACATCCCCAGCACTTTTTATTATTATTTTTTCAGATAGGGTCTCTCTAAGTTGCTGAGGCTAGCCTCAAACTCATGATCCTCCTGCCTTAGCATCCCAAGTCTCTGGGATTATAGGCAAGAGCATGATCAAGGCCTTGGCATTTTAAATTTGAATGGAACTTGTAATAGTAATTTAGCACACTCCCTGTTAAAAAGAAACAAGGGTGGGGCTGTGGCTCATTGGTAGAGCACTTGCCTGGCATGTGTGAGGCACTGGTTTGATTCTTAGCACTGCATATAAATAAATAAAATAAAGATAGGTCAACAACTAAAATATATATACATATACACATATATATGTAATTTATATATAATATATATGTATATAATATATATGTAAATTATATATATAAACAAAATCCTGCACAAGCATAGTACTGAAAAAAAGAAGAGGAAAAAATTCCAGAGTTTCTTTTGAAGTTTTATTGGGTCAGTACTGCCTATAGAATCTTGTACCTTAAGTCTCTTCTGTTTCTTTGATTTCTAGATTCAAGAAAGCTAGTTTATAGGAGTTATTTTGGTTTTTGATTTATTGTATTTTCTTATACAGTACTTACTATCTTATTAAATAGAAATTGTTTAAGCTTTCAGGGGCACTGAAATAACATTACTTCAATCCTAAATACTTTAGTATAAATATCAAGGATTTTAATAACACACTCCACAATGCTATTTTACCTAGTAATGTTTCTTATTATTATACCCAGTCCAGGTTTATACGTTGCCATGTGTTTAAAAATTTTTGGGTTGGNCCCCATCTAAAAATTAAACTTAAAGGGGGTTAGGGTTGTGGCTCAGAGGTAGAGCACTCGCCTAGCATGTGTGAGGCCCTGGGTTCAATCCTAAGAATCACATAAAAATAAAATAAATATATTAAATTTTTTTTTTTTTTTACAATTAATTTGCTCAAATCAGCATCTAAACAGAATCTATACATTGCATATTTTTGGTCTTGTTTTGGTCTTTTTAGTCTCTTCTAATATTTAAAAAAAAATTTTTTTGTAGTTGTAGATGGACCCCATACCTTTATCTTGTTTATTTTTAAGTGGTGCTAAGGATTGAACCTAGTGCCTCACACGCACCAGTCAAGCAGCCCGCCCCTGAGCCATAGCGACAGCCTCTAGTCTTTTTAAATTTTAATAGACCCCTTTTTATTTTAAATACCATTTATTTATTAACAAAGCTAGTTTTTCTATCCTATAGAATTTCCCATACTGTGAACCCTGTTGTTTCCTTGTGGTGTTTATGGTGTTTAGTTACTTTAAAAAACATTTTTTTTTTAAATTCACTTCTTAAATGGTCTTTTCTGTTGCATCCCATCAAGAGGTCCATAATATCTGATCATCCATTGTTTTTTTTTTGTAATGGAGATTGAACCCAGGGGCACTTATATCCCACCCCTTTTTAATTTAATTTAGAGACAGGATCTTGCTAGGTTGTTTAGGACCTTGTTAAGTTGCTGAGGCTGGCTTTGAACTTGTGATCCTCCTGCCTCAGCCTGCCGAGCACTGGGATTACAGGTGTGTGCCACTGTGCCCGGCTCCGATCATCTACTTTTAATGATTGGAATAAGTAGTCTTTAAATTTTTTTGTATTGTTGTTTGAAGTGTACAAATCTTAAGCACATCTTGATGAATGCTGACATGTGTATACCACCCAGTTCAAGATATAGGACAGTAGTGCCTCAGAAAGTTCCCTGTGTCCCTTTCTAGTCAGCACTCAACCCCAAAGTAACCAGTATTCTGGCTTTTATCATCTAAAATAGTTGTGTAGAATGGTGAATTCTATTCTATCCTTTATTTCGACATTGCCTATTTTTTGATAATTTTTTTTTTAAGAATTTGACTATATTTTAGACTTAGAAATATGGGACTAGCATGTTACTGAACATCTTTCATCTGTTTCAAATGTTACTTTACTTCATTTGCTTTATCATTTGTTTTTTTTCTATGTGCCCTCCATATTTATATATGTATGCATACATATGTATATACATGTGTGTATACACATTTCCCCTTTTTCTGAATTCTCTGAGAGTAAATAATAAGCATAATGCTACTTACCTTTAAAAATAAGGATGTTCTTTATATATTCACAGTACATTTATCAAAATCTGGATTTTAACATTGATGTGATACTGTTAGCCAATTTACAGACTTTATTTAGATTTTATCTATTATTCAGATAATATACCTTAAAGGAAAAGAAAATTGCAGATTATGAGTTTAATTCGATTGTTTGGTCTTTTTAATTTTCTTTAAAACAACACTGAGGAGCAGTTCATCCATCTTGTTTTTATGGCTTTGAAAATTTTTATGAATACATGCCAGTTATTTTACTATTGTATCCCTCAACTTGGGTTTCTGTGTTTTCTCATAATTCAATATGGATGAGTTATGCATTTTCTCTTGGCATATCCTGGTAGTGATATATCTTAGCAGAGCCATGAGATGTCAATATGTCCTTTTTCTGGTGATGTTAACTCTGATTTAGTGTCAACCAGGTTCCTCCACTGAAAGTTTTTTTTCAGGCTGGACGGGATCTAACTCAGTGACAGAGAACTTGCCTAGCATGTACAAGGCTGTGGTTTAGATCCCCAGTCTTGTAAAAATGGGGGGAAAAAGGGGGGGGGGGAGAAAATAAAAACAAACCTTTTTTTCTGAACCCAATTGTCAAGCTACTTTTTTTTCCTTTTATAATTTATAGGTGAACACTTTGAGACTGTCTTATGCTAATTCACTAGTTTTAGCATCCATTTACAATTTTTTGCTTAGATCAGTTACTACTGAGATGGTTGCCCAAAGACTTGTTTTCTAAGTTCATCATTTATTCTGTATTTGTTACTTGGAAATAGTTTCTCCTGGTCCTTATTTATACACACACACACATACCACATACATACAAGTATGCATTTATTTATTACTAAGGACTATGAATATATATGTGGATGTATATTTTTATCAAACAAGTTTGGTAGTCAAGATATTTGTTCCAACTGGATTTAATCATTTTAAACTGTGAAGACACCAGGCATTTAAGGTTGGATTTTGAAATATCATTATTTTCAATTTTATTCTGGAAAAGTTCTAAAATGTAAGTGTATAAAGACAGTAGGGTAGGGAAGTCTTTATTTCTTGGTTTGGTCCAAGGAATAACCAATATCATTTGGTTTATTGTGTGTGTGTGTGTGTAAAACATAAATATATCTTCCAACCCTTCTATTTTACTTCTAGGAATTTAACATATAGATAGATATACTTTGTAAGAGTTTTATAAAAATTATTATATTGTTTTCTTATACCTAGAAAAATTTATCTCATCTGAAAATAGATTGGAACTAACATATATTTTTCTTCGTGAGTGTTGTTATAATACTTAAACAGCTGTTTAAGTATTGATGTGAATGGCCTTTCAAAATGTACAGAATGAGGGGCTGAGGCTGTAGCTCAGTGGCAGAGCACTTGCCTAGCATGTGTAAGGCACTGGGTTTGATCCTTAGCATGACACACAAGAAAATGAAACACTTAAAATAAAAGCACGCTGTTTCATCTACAACTACCAAAAATTTTTTTTAAAAAAGGTAATGAATGAAAATGAATATGTATTTGTCTGTATATTCATAGAGTGAATAGTTTTCAAAGGAATCACAAGAAACTGATAACATTGGCTGCCTTTAGGGAGTAAAATGTTACTTGGGAATGGGATGGGGATTTTTTTTCCCTTGTAATTCCTTTTTTTATCTTTCGACTTTGTATTTTAATTAAATTATTAAATTTTAAAAATTCATACAATGAGTATCTAAAATTACTGAAATGTAATAATTCTAATCTGAGTTTTCTTATATAGAAATTTCTTATGTAGAAATAAGTATATATAAGTATGTTTTCATTATGTTAATTTAAGATAATGGTAGAAAGACTGATTTAAAAAAATGGCAACTTTATATACCATGGTATATAAGAGTCTTGAAAACATTATTTGGTTTGTTTTTTCTTGGCAGCATGCATATGCACTAGAACTTCTATTTGATCAATTACATGAAGGAGCTAAAGCTCTTGATGTAGGATCTGGAAGTGGAATCCTTACTGCATGTTTTGCACGTATGGTAAGAACTTTATTTTTCATTCTGATCCTAACAGAAGTATATTATCTGATTATATTTTTTTCACCAGTGAATTGATTTCTTTGCCTTTTGTTCCATTAACATAGCATCTGGAATATGTATCTCTTAGGATTTTTGTTTTTGTTGTTGTTCTTATAAGTAACAGAACATTTAACCAAACTGGCAGAACTGAAAGGAAATTTACTTTGGTTATATAATGGAAAAGTTGAGGGGTATATCTGGCTTCTTGTGTGGGTAGATTTAAAAGAAGACCAGATGTAACTGACAATGGGTTTCTCTCTGGTTCTTGCTTTGCCTTTGTTTCCTCCATATGTTAGCTTCATTATCAGATAGTACCCCTAGTGACCCCAAAACGGCAGCTGAGAGCTCCCAAACTACATTTTTCCAAGTTCACATCTGGCAGAAAGGAGTAAAGTCAATTCAGTTTTCAGATACTCCTACAGGTTTATTAGAAATGAAGGTAGAGCTTCTTTTACAATAGGAAAAAAGTGCCTTGTTTATGGTACTTCAGCTTTAAGTGTTTTTTTGTTTTGTTTTGTTTTAATTAGTTATACATGACAGTAGAATGCATTTATGCACTTTGATATACATAGATGGGATATAATTTTTCATTTTTCTGAGTGAATCATATTGGTCATGATATGCAGAATCATATCATGACTATGATATGCAGAATCATATTGGTCATGCAGTCACATATTCACATAAAGTAATAATGTCTGTTTCATTCTGTCTTTCCTATCCCCATATCCCCTCCTCTTCTCTTCCATCACTTCCCTCTACCTAATTTAATGTTGTACTTCAGCTTTTATTACCATATTTTTTTCTGGTAAATGCCTGTACACAGTGTAAGTTGTGGTTCCTTTAAAGCACCATAAAGATTCATCAGTGCTTAGATAATCAAATCAGATTGGTTATATGAAATCTTGTGGCCAGTGACTAGGTAGAAGATTTGGGTCTTGTTGAAATGAGGATTTATGGATCTGTCTTGAACTAGATTCCTAGATTCCGTGTAACTTGCCATAAGTTTATAATCATCAGATCCACTAGAATTTGAGCTCCAGGGAGATGGGAATTTTGTCTGAATTTTTTTTTCATTGGTGTATCCTAAGCATCTAGAATAGTACTTGGCACATAATGAGATCTTGTATATTTTTCAGATGTTGTTTTGTGGAGTCGTGTTCTTGCTATGAGATATTAGAGATTTTTGTTCAAAAGGTTAGAAATAGCACTTAATTAGTGACGTGTTATCTATACTTGTCATGTTAATGGTTTTAAAGGAATATTCGTTTTTTAAATATTTTTATTACTTGTTAATGGACCTAAAAATTTATATGTGATGCTAAGAATTGAACCCAGTGCCTCACACATGCTAGGCAAGTGCTCTATCACTGAGCTACAAACCCAGCCCCAGAAATATTAATTTTTTAAAATATTTATTTTTTAGTTGTAGTTGGACACAATACCTGTATTTCAAGTATTTATTTTTATGAAGTGCTAAGAATCCAACCCAGGGTCTCACACATGCGAGGTGAACGCTGTACCACTGAGCCACAACCCAGTCCCAGGAATATTCATTTTAAAAGTTTAAATTTGAATACCTTCTTTTAAAATGATATCAATGTTTTTTACACATGCTAAATAGTATTTTAAGTGCTTTTCCTGTATTATTTTTCTAATCCTCATATCCTTTATAGGATAGATACCCCTTTCTTTCTCATAGTCAAGGAACCTGATTCATAGAATGAGAGGTTTATTTGCTAAAGTTATGTAGTTTTAAGTGGTGAAATGTAGACAGGAACCCAGGTTCCTATCTGACTTCACAGGCTTTATTCAGTTAAATGTTTTTACAGGTAACATTGATACTCAAGTCCTTTTCATATTTTTATGTGTTTTATACTTTCCACTAAGAGCAGTAGAATCAGGTGCAGGAATCCCTTCTCACAAAATTTCTATATAAATTTTAATATTTAAAGTTATACTTTTAGGCTAATTTAAGTAAAAATTATTATAGTACCATTAAATATTGGTAGTTAAATCTTACTTCAAAATTCTGGATTTAAAAATTAGAAATCCAGCCAGGCACAGTGGCACACGCCTGTAATCCCAGCAGCTTGGGAGGCTGAGGCAGGAAGATTACTTTCAAAGCCAGCCTCAGCAATTTATCGAGGCCCTAAGCAACTTAGTGAGACCCTGACTCTAATAAAACATAAAAAAGGTGTGGGGATGTGGCTCAGTGGTTAAGAGCCCCTGGTTTAATCCCTGGTACCAAAAAGAAGAAAAAAAGAAAAATTTAAATTTTCCAGTATTATCAGCTTTTGTAATTTATTCCAGCTTCTTTATTGATTAAATATAATTTCTCAGTGAGGCTTATAGTTGAGAAAGTTGATGTGACGAATAATTTATAATAAACTGAATGGTGAATAATCTAATTGGAGGATTAGTTCATTTTTTATTTCTCATTGCAGGTTATGACTTTAAGGAAACATTTCAGTGATACTTTAGAAATACAAATGTTACCCAATGAGCTATTGAATTATTTTCTCTTTTCTAGGTTGGATGTAATGGAAAAGTCATAGGAATTGATCACATTAAAGAGCTAGTAGATGAATCAATAAATAATGTCAGAAAAGATGATCCAACACTTTTGACTTCAGGGAGAGTACAACTGGTTGGTGGGTATCAGAAAAGTTTTTAATTTCTTTTCCAGAGGATTTTTTTAAAAATACTTTTTTTAGTTGTACATGGACACAATGTATTTATTTATTTTAGGTGGTGCTGAATATCAAATCCAGTGACTCACACGTGCTAGGCAACTGCTCTACCACCAAGCCACAACCCCAACCCAATATATTCACATTTCTTAAACTAACAAAACAATTACTTTTTGGAGATTTTTATTTTTTATTTATAAGTCTTTTTCCTTTTTAAATTTTTTTTTAAACCAGGGATTGAACCCAGGGGCACTTAGCTCCTGAACCATGTCCCCAGCCCTTGTTTGGGAGAGAGGGGCGGGAAACCGGGGATTGAACTCAGGGGCACTTGACCACTAAGCCACATCCACAGCCCTATTTTGTATTTTATTTAGAGACAAGGTCTTGCTAAGTTGCTTAGGACCTCCCTAAGTTGCTGAGACTGGCTTTGAAATTGAGGTCCTCCTGCCTCAGCCTACCTAGCCGCTGGGATTACAGGTGTGTGCTGCCGCACCCAGCCTGATTTACAAATTTTCTAAAGACTAGCCCTTTGTTGGTTTATGCATATCATAATTCCCCCCCCCCCATCATGATGTGCCTTTTCATCTTATTGGTCCCCTTTTAATAAATAAAAATTCTTAATTTTTATTTATTAAAAGAGGACCAAGAAGATGAAGGTAGTAAGACTTACCAGTGTTTCCGGTGCTTTCTGTCCTTAAGGCTATCTGAAATCATGAAGATAAATCCTTCTATTATTATTTATTATTTTAGCTCTTCCTGTTTGGGTCTTTGATCTTCCTGACATTGATTTTTGTGTATTTGTGAGGGTAGGGATCCAATTGTATTATTTTTTCATATCAACTATTGCAGTTTCATTTATTCAAAAATTTATGATTCCCCCATTTAAACCTCCTATACTGTAATTCTTTATGCTAGGTTTGATGTAAACAGATTTTTGATGCACAACTTGTTTCTTTTTCAGTGGGAGATGGAAGAATGGGATATGCTGCAGAAGCCCCTTACGATGCAATTCATGTTGGAGCTGCAGCCCCAGTTGTGCCACAGGCAGTGAGTTGGGATTTTTTTTTTTTCCTATTTGTATGTTTTATTCAACTAGAACTCTGAAAGTTTTATATAGAAATGGCTTCTAGATGATGCTCAAAATATGCCGAAACTTTCATTTTGTGCATTTTGTTTACAATTAGATGAAATTCTTTTTATTTTCCTCTTCATGTGTAAATAGTGGTATACATGACATGAAAATTACTAAACTATAGCATATGGATATCTTATCTGAAGCAGTGTTTAATCAAGGAAAAAACTAGGACAAAAGTAGACTGGGAAAATCCCTCAGGATTCATGACATGATAATCAGTTTGGTGTTTTCTTAAATACCAGACTAGCAAGATTATGTTTGGCACAGAGGAGATACCAGAAGATACTCGTCATACATTATATCCTCAAAAAACATTCTAGAAATATATTTAATAGAGAAGTGAATCCTATGATAGCATAGCATATATATATGTATGTACATAATATGTATATACAGACACATATACATGATAGAAAAGAAGAATCTTGGGTTAGATTTACTGAAATACCAGGTTTCTATTACACATAAGTTTTATGTAATTCTTGGTTGGATAACCAGGGTCGAAAAGTTTTATCCACTCTCAATCTAGAAAGGGTTGTTTTGTTTTTTCATGTGTATTTATTTTATTGAATCTAGGAGAACTTTACCACTGAGCCACATCCAGCCCTTTTTTTCTTTCTTTTTCTTGGTGTGGTGCTGGGGATTGAACCCAGGGTCTTATACATGTTTAGCAAGCGCTCTACGAACAGCTATATTCCCAACCCCTTTTTTCTTTTAATACAGGGTTTCAATAAAGCTGGCTTCAAACTTACCATCCATGTGCTTCAGCCTCCTGAGTCAGTGAGATTTACAGGCATATGCCACTGCACTTGTCTCATGTTTAGATTAGTTAGAAGATGAAAATTGGGGCCAGGGATGTAGCTTAGTATAGTAGAGTCCTTGCATAGCCTGTGCTCTGGTTCCATACCCCACCCCCCCCCCCCCCAAAAAAATGGTGAACACTGGGGGATTTATTCTGGTCATTGATTTACTGCTTACTGACTGAATGACTTTAGGAAAATCACTTAATCTTTCTGGGTATTATCTGTTTAAAAAAATTACTAAACCAGTGATTTTAACACATTTTAATTGAACTATTAATATATATAGAAATTATACGTTATAAATGAACAGTGCAAGAATTTTAACATGAACACATGAAAAGTTTTTAACTATTCTTTTAATATATTGGCAGCCTCCAGTGAAGAGTTAAAATCTCAAATAGAATTATGTGTAAATGAACAGGATGGGTATAATACTCATCTTTCACATTAAGACCCTGAAATGATCTTGAAGGACAGTTCTAGATTTAGCTCAATGTGAATTTAATTGTTGTAGCACTTTAAGTAGTATAGGAATCTGTAGACATCTGATTAAACTTAAGAGATGTGCTAAAGGGGCTTTCCAGTTTTAAGTGAGCAGAGTAAAATGTTTATGCTTCCCCTGAAATACCACCTAAAAAAACTAGGAAAACAAACAGAAGCACAAATTCCATACTCTTTTGAACAGAAGATCATACCTGCAATGTGGACTCCTTACTGTCTGTGATAGATGGAGTTATAGCTGACTCAGAAAGGTAGAGAAAGCAGAAACCAAGCAGATTACAGAGAAGACTATCAATGCAGAAGCAGTTTGCTCTGCACAGTACTGAAAAGGTTTAGGAATTGGAGCCATTGGGACGTTGGATATCAGAGGAAGCGTAAGTCTGAAACGAAGGTTTGCAGGGCTGGGGTTGTGGCTCAGCGGTATAGTACTCGCCTGTTGCGTATGAGGCCCTGGGTTCGATCCTTAGCACCACATAAAAATAAATAAAATAAAGGTATTGTGTCCAACTACAACTAAAAAATAAATATTAAAAAAAAGAAGGTTTGCTGCTGAAAACTCTTGAGAAACAGCTCCCAGCCCTAAGTAAGAAATTTCACCAAAACAGAAAAAACATAATTCTATAATCTGAAAAGATCTACTGAATGCCTCGCTAATGAATTTTTAAAATAAGAAAGAAGAACCACAATATCATCACAGATTTCAGAATTTTCAGGATAAAAAGAAGATTCTAAAAGTTTCCAGAAAAACAAAACCAGATACCTACTAAGGATTGGCAAGCAGAAAGACTTCAGACTGCAAAATAACAGTGTTAGAATCAACATGTCAGAGAAGCAAACCATCATATTTGGAGCTAAAAGTGATTTCCAACCGTGACTTCTCTTTGAACCCATTATCACCAAATGAATAGAATAAAAAATGGCTTTAGACTTGGAAAGCTCAATCTGTCTCACATTTTATGCACTATTTCACAAAATGCTTCTGGAGGAAGTGCTTTAATAATTTCATCAAAAGATGGGAAATGATAGAAGAGAGAGACAGTAGGGAAAACCAAAGAGAGAAAGCCATAGGATCTGGGAAGTAGAGTATCTTGGTCAGAGGTAATAGGAGTTCCCAGGATTATTGTACAGGCAAGTCCCAATAGATCTAGACCTTTCTACAGACAAGACCAAAAAAGGCACCTCTTAGAAGTGAAATTTTCATCAAGAAGCTGTTGAAGAATAGAAAGATTTAGAGACAGTTACAAATTAAGTAAATGAAAAAGAAAAGACTTCAATTTTAGTTAGAGGGAAAATAAAACTATTATATAAGAAAGGAAGCAATCACTGGGTACCTCATGGCTCAGGAAGAAACTGTATGTACACATAACTCAAAATGGCTTTAAAGAAAATTATGATTGGTTAAATTGGAGGAAGGAAGTAGACTGTATATTAAATCTCAATCCTTATCTAGCATGTATTTTGAAATATAAAGGTAAATACCAGAAGACCAAACTAAAAGGATTTAAAATGACTGGATTTAGGGAATAAGACTGGGTCTGGCGAGAAGCCATCTGCTGTTTTTACTGTAAGTTTTAAAATTTAGTATTTCTTTGATAAACTTAAAATGAAAAAATTGAAATAGACTTTTGTCAACCAAAGTTTAATTGAGGGCACCCTTCCCTGGGGTAATTCTATCTAAAGTCAGTCTTCTTTATTGTTTTTGAATAATGGTGGTATGTAAGGCTATAGTCAAATGGCAACATATGATTTAAATATTTTCCGCCTAGAGGGGCTTTTCAGTTCTTCCTTGATAGAGATGTCCTCATTCTAATGCATTCTAGCTCTACCTTCCCTCATAACGGTGCCAGTAATCCTAAATTCAGTCGTGTCACTGCAGCTTCCTTATCTTTGCTGCAATGATGCCCTAGATTCTACAATAATAGGACAGGATTTCTTGCTGATTTTTCTACACTTAACACCCCTTTCCAACTCACAAAGATCTGAAACAGGCATACAGTCAGAATTTTCGGCTTTGTCCTTGGCCTTCTCAAGAGGCTAGCTCTATTAGGTGGTTCAGTTCAGACATGTTGAGCACTGCAGTTGTACCAGGTGCTGTTAGGTGCTGGGCCAGAGGCACAGTCCCTATCCTCAAGGAACTTGTAGTTTAGTAGGGGAGGCTGAGAGGTAAATGAGTGAGTTGAGTCGTGGTAAAACACTCCAAGTATGTATAATTATCCCCTCTGTATCTGCCAGTTCTGCATTCTCAGATTCAGCCAACCATGGAGAAAAGAGAAAATATTTGGGGAAAATAATGTAAACTGCTAAAAATCAAAACTTGAGTTTGCTGTATCCCAAGTACTATTCTGAATCCAAGCAAATGAAGTGGTATGTGGGCCTTGGGTTAGGTATTATAAGTAATTTAGAGATGATTTAATGTATATGGGAGAA
Source organism: Marmota marmota marmota (assembly GCF_001458135.2). Lineage (NCBI taxonomy): Eukaryota > Metazoa > Chordata > Mammalia > Rodentia > Sciuridae > Marmota > Marmota marmota. The sequence goes on from NW_025999842.1 coordinate 64,309,749, forward strand.
GCTGAGCATGGTGGCACACACCTGCAGTCGCAGCTACTTGAGAGGCTAAGTCAGGCCAGCGTGGGCAACAAAACCATGTCTCAAAGAAAATATTTTAAAAGTGAGATAAAATATAAGAGAGGTTGTGCATCGGTTATATGCAAATACTGTGCCATTTTATATAAGGGACTTGAGTAATGTGGTTTGAGATGTTCTGAAACTAATCCCGAAGAATGCATGCTAAACAAAGCCCACTTCTGCTTTCTGCACACTGAACATTGCTTATAGTGATGTCAAATTATTGTTAACATAAACTCAAGTGCTTATGTTTTTTTTTTTTTTCTTTTAGCTAATAGACCAGTTAAAGCCTGGTGGAAGATTGATATTGCCAGTTGGTCCTGCAGGTGGAAATCAAATGTTGGAGCAGTATGACAAGCTACAAGATGGCAGTGTCAAAATGAAACCTCTTATGGGAGTGATATATGTGCCTTTAACAGATAAAGAGAAGCAGTGGTCCAGGTGGAAGTGATTTTCTCTTCTGCTCTTACTTCTTCCACACATGCAAGGTGAAAGGGTGTGGATTTTAAGACATTAGAGTACAGAAGCAGTTTTTTTGATTGCCACCTTCATGCTACTCCATTAAAACATCAAAAAATCATTACGTTAAACATGTGAAAAAGTTTGCATGGTCTGCCCTTCTTTTGGTTTACCTCATATCTTTGGGAAGCGATGGGTGAGACTTGATTGGCACATGGTGTTTCTTCTTTCTTTTAATTTTTTTAAGAGATGTTCAACCCCAGCTCAGTACTTTCTAAGGATATTTTATTCATTATCTGCCACTCTGTTTCTATATGTGTAGATCATTTTTATAGCTGCTGCGTGGGCATGGAAACAGAGGCTTTGGTCTGGAAAAAGAGGACCATCATTTCCTGTCTCATTCACTCTGTTGCATTGTTGCAAAAAGCAAGAAGGAGAAAAATACAGTTATCTCAGTTTTTGAAAGTGTCAGAATTCCAGAGAGGACATTCTAAGTTTTGGCTTGATTTCCTTCTTTCATTCAATTCATAGATGTATGAGAGCCTGTGTCTGTTTCATATCCAGCCATCATTTCAGATTCACCATTGAGTGAAGTTTTCACTGTTCTGTATACTAGACCAGCCAATTTTTAAGCTATTCTGGCTATATTCCTGGGGAGGGGAAGGATTCTATAGAAGCTGTTCAGTAAATGCCCAAGTCTCACAAACCCACCCAGAGGCCAGCCCCATACAGGGTAACAGTCTTCATGGCATGTGTGAAGTTCATTGTGAAGATAATGCCTGCTTTTGTTCAGTGGTGTTTTTTGGTTTTGTTTGGTTTTGGCATTATTGGGGATTAAACCCAGGACCTCTTGCATGCTAGGCAAACACTCTACCACTGATCCATACTGCCAGCCCCTTTTAAATTTTATTTTTGAGACAGGATTTACTGAGTTGCCTGGCTGGCCTTGAACTTTGTAGCTGGGCTACAGACATGCCCCCACAGTAGCTGGCCCTGCTTTTAATTTATGTTACAGCAAAATCTGAATATTCTGTTTGAGGCCAAAACTTTTCCTTCTCTTCGCCTTTCTTCCCTCCCTCCTCCCTTTGGTGAGAGGGAATGCGACTAGTACATGGGAGTGCCATTAACTGAATGCTTGAAGTTGAACTCCAGCTTATAAGGAAGGCTTTACATTTTCCTTGTCTTAGAATCTATTTTCAGTTGACAAAAATATTCTGTTTTTAAGATAACTGTTTTCTTAGTAAGTAAATGATAATTTAAGCTTGGTAGACCTCGATTTGTTTTCTATAAAGAAAGCCATTTTTTTGTAAAAAATATGTGTGTTAATTGTAAAAATGATAATGAATCTAACTCAGTTGTTAAAATAGTGTTTTAACTAAATTCAACTTGGCCTTTTCCTAGATATCTCACTAAAAATTATATTTTATCCTCTCCTTTTATAGCTTAGCTGCTTCCTTTGAATTCTGTCCTGGAGTATTGCTATTTCTTAGAAAAATCATTTTAAAAACTACCAGTCTTTTTGGTTAGCATCGGATATAGTTATTAACAGCTAATAACAACGTGCCTTCACTTTGCTTCTAGTATGCTTAAAAAATTATATAATTGTATAAACATTACCATTGTTTATAAAAGGGACAACTATTTTACTGAAATAACTGAAATTTGATATCAAGTAAAAGCTCAGATTTATAAATTTAAAATGTTTCAATTTATAAAGTATTGAACACATCTGACCTAAAATATAATGAGGAATGAATTATAAAAAGGCATTTTATTTTTATAACCAGAGGTTGATTTACCATGAAGCTAATGTAGTTGAAGCTCCTGGGCCCTCGCTTGTTAAGGTCCTTCCTGGCCCTGGCCCTAATTCTATATATGTATTTTTTTAAATACATTTATTTATTTATTTATTTTAAAAAACTGCATGTTTTAATTTGGGAAATGAGAAAGTGTTCACAAGCAACCCAGAACAGGTGCTAGCAAGTTCATTCCCATCAGTCTCACTTGTGGCAGAAGTTCAGGATCTGCAGAATCACTTTGTCCAGTACCTCCTGAGATGCTCTTTCAACTGAGGAATGGTAGGCAGTAGTTACTGGCACTCATGACAATGAAGGGGCAGTTTCAAGAGCTCAGACATCCCATCTCAAACAGTCACTCTTGATTTATTTTTAAATGATGCTGCTGAGAATTGAATCCAGTGCCTCATATGCTAGGCAAGTGCTCAGCCGCTGAGCTACAGCCCCAGCCCCTATGTATACACTGTTTTCTTTTTTCTTCATAAAGAGGTTTCCCTCCCCTCCCTTCCCCACCCACTCCCCTCCTTTTCCCTTATGTAGTCTCCCTGTGTTGTCCAGTCTTGCCTCAAATTCAGTTTCCTTCTGCCTCACCCTCCCAAATAACTGGGATTACAGATGTATGCCACTGTACTTGACTAAGGACTGACTTCTTTTTTTTTCCCCCAGGTAACATATATGTATTTCAATGGCAGATTTTTATATGTCAGTGCTAAGGACATTCTGAATAACATTCATGAATGTTATTCATTCATGTTTCCCACTATGGAAGGCACTGAGTTCCAGGACTCTTTCATTCTAACATTGAAGCTTATAGAGCTTATAGTCATATAATCCAAACCAAGACCATGACCAACAGGCAGTTACAGTGTATGGTAGGAAGACTCAGCAGGGAGTAACTGAAGTGTTTAAACCAGGCAGTGAAATTATCTGAGTTATATTCCAGAAAAACAAGTCTGGCTGTTACGTAGAAGGTAAATTGGAAAGGGACAAAACTAGTCGGAAACAGATGTTCATAGCAATTCAGGGGTGAAATGAGATGGCCTGAATCAAGGTAATGGTAGTAAGGATAAAAAGAAGTGAATTGATAGCTACAATATCAACACTATTTTCTAAATGCCCATCTCACATTTGAAAATTGTTACAAAGTTTTTTGGTCAGCTTCTTGCCAGGCTATATGATTTCTGTTGTTTGCTCAGGTTTAATTAATAATTCATCATAGTGTCTTTCTGACACATCACCGGCGTGTCCTCCTCCTTTTTCTAGCTTTCCAGGGCTAGTTGCAGTGCTTGGATGATAGTGAGACCCAATTTTTGCCAAGGAAATATGACAAACTGTATTTTAAAAATAAATTGTACACCTGTAATCCGGTGGCTTGAGAGGCTGAGGCAGAAGGATCACAAGTTCAAAGCCAGCCTCAGCAACTTAGCAAGGGCCTAAGCAACTTAGCAAGTATGTAGGAATCAATATTTTGTTCCTCTCCTGGTAAATGTTTTATTTAATTTTTGTTTTTAATAGTCCCAGAGTCAATGCAATAAGTCCATCTCTGATTTATGAAACTGAGGAATGTGTCAAAGTTATCCTTCTGTACTCATTTTATTTATTGATGTCTTCTTAAAGTGCCACACATATATGAAAAAGATGTTGTGATGAATTGTGCTTTTTTGTTTTGTTTGGTGCTGGGAACGGAAACCAGGACCTTACGAATGCTAGGCAAGCACACTGTCACTGAGCTGCAGCCCCATCCCTGAACTGCACATTTCTTAAGATCGAGAGTATAAGTCCTAGAATATATATAGTCCTTTTTTATTTCTCCACATATCCTATAGCATTATGACATTTAAAAAATGTTTCTCATAATAATTTCATACAAAGTTTATATTACCTTAGAAAATTCATTAAATTATTAGGAAACATTCCTAGATTTTGATTGTTATTTCCTGATAGTACACCTTTTTATTTGTTCTTAATAAAGAATAAGACTAGCCTGGCATAGTGGCGCATGCCTGTAATCCCATTGGCTTGGAAGGCTGAGACAGGAAGATCATGGGTTCAAAGCTAGCCTCAGCAATAGCAAGGCACTGAGCAGCTTAGTGAGACTCTATCTCTAAATAAAATACAATATAGGGCTGGGGATGTGGCTCGGTGGTTGAGTGTCCCTGATTTCAATCCCCAGTATCCCCTCAAAAAAAATTTTTTTTAAAAGAATATGACTAGATGTTTAGGGTGAAGTAATTTAAACCTAATGTAATAAATTTATACAGTTATTAATATATTTAGCACATATTTGGTTAACTCTTTTTTTCTTTTCTTTCTTTTTTTTTTTGAGATGGTAGTCACACTGTTGACAAGGCTGGTAGGCTGGTAATGTACTCCAGGCTTTTAGTGATCATCCTGCCTCAGCCTCTTGACAGTTGGTAATATAGGCATATACTGCCACACACAGCTCAGTACTTTTTTTTTTTTACTGTAAATGACCCATGCATATAAGTCAAATTTCCATAAATAAATTTATGGCTATGCAGAATTTTGAACCTTGAGCTGTTTTTTTGTTTGTTTGTTTGTTTGGTGCTGGGGATCGAATCCAGGGCCTTGTGCATGCAAGGCAAGTTCTCTACCAGCTGAGCTATATCCCCAGTCCATTAGGAAAAATTTAATAGCTTAACATTGCATGGATTTTGGAGTATTGGGATATGACAAGGTTGTACATGCTCTGGCAACAAATTTTTTGGCTTTTCCTGGTACCCTAAATTTTAAAATTTGGTTCTATAAATCTAATTTCCTTTCCTTTATTAAAGAATTTTTTTAAATAAAGAAAATTATTTGGAAACATACTAAGTTATTGCTGGGACCTTAGAATTTATTTATATTATCTTTAATGTCTGTAACAGGTAAATAAAATACAAATTATTTTTTAAAATATAGTATGCTGGGGCTAGGGTTGGGGCTCAGCAGTAGAGTGCTCGCCTAGCACGTGCGAGGCCCTGGGTTTGATCCTCAGCACCATATAAAATAAATAAATAAATAAATAAAATAAAGGTTTTTGTGTCCAACTTCAACTAAAAAAAACCCCAAAAAACATATAGTATGTTGTTGAATGGGAGTGTAGTCAGTGGTAGAGCACTTGTCTAGCATGTATGTGGCTTGGGTTCAATACCCAGCACTGAAAAAAAAATCATATTTTATAAAGCACAGTTAATTTATTTTAGTTGGTTAACAGAACAGTTTACAAGTGAACTTTTTGTAGACTAACTATTTTAATGTTAGTATGAATCTTAAGTAAAAGCTGTTTTATGAGAATTATAAGCTGTTATTAGGACATGTTATAAGAGAGACAGAATTAATATATCATTTAAAAGATAATCCAATACTGGTCAGGCCCCGTGGCACATGCCTGCAATCCTAGCAACTTGGGTGGCTGAGACAAGAAGAAATTCTTAAAAGTTGAGGTCAATCACAGCAAATTAGCAAGACCCTGTCTCAAAAATAAAAAGGGCTCTGATGTGGTTCAGAGGTTAAGCGCCCTTGGGTTCAGTCCCCACCCCCGCCCTAAATAAATAAGAAAAATAAAGGCAGCTTATGGGAGTAGTTATTTTTAAGATATTTTCTTGTACTATTTATAAAATTTAGTTTAAAAACCAAATAGACCATTTAACCTATGAAATATAAACTGTTCAACTTCCCTTCAAATTCATTTTAGCAACTTTTTCAAAACTAAACTTCTGAATGTCCAGAGTCACTGACCATTTATTTCCATTTTTCCACTTGTACCTTCTGATCCCTCTTCATTTGTTATACATGTATATGTAAGGGTTTTTTTCCCTGAATCATTTGAGATGTAATTGCAAAGAGAATGTTTCTTTACCCCTAAAGTACTTGAGTGTTTAACATTGTTTTTGTCACTCAGATTACCCTCAGATATGAGGGTTTCAGGCTTTTCTTGATGTTTTATTTTTTTACTTTGAATAATTTTATTGAGGTAGAATTTATATACCATTCAATTTATTTTAGACTGCATTTTTATTCCTTCCTTCCTCTCACTGGCAGTTGCTGGCACAGTGCTCCACCTGGCTGAGTGAATGGCTTCTTTTGGAGCTGATAAAGCTGCCTTATGAAGTCAGCTGACTATATATATATACTATACTATACCTACAGATGATGCACTTTCTCCCAGAGAGTTTGGGTTGATATTGACCCACTCTGGAATCGCTAACAGACATTCTAAGCAAAAGACCACACTTTTGTCCACTTTTGTGAATGTAACAATAAAAAAATTCTGAATAATCAAAAAATTGTTATTTTATGACAAATAGCATTTGCAAAATGATCCTAGATCTAGAAGTCGTAATTTTTCTGAATTTTTTATCTTGAAGGAAGAAATCTATCTTTAGAAGTAAAGATAAAGAACTCAGGCTCTTTAGGCTTTGTACTCATTTTGGAGTAGCATGAAAGATGTTTGAAATGACTGACTTCCATTTTTGCTTTGACATGGGCATGTTTGTGCTTTTATTTCTTTTACTACATTGCTTGGGGATCGGTGCATTTTTGCTGACTTGAGTGTTGTATCTAAACTATTAGAAAGTCAAATTTTATAGTATGTGACTTGTACTTAACCATTTTTGTTCTCTTTTCTCCCCCTAGGGATGAGCTGTAAAGCAACATCAGCTTGACCAGTCTATAATATTGCAGTGGATCGCTCATCTCAGTCCTTAAAGCTTTTTGAAAACCAATAGCATCACAGCTTGTTTTGGACTTTGTTACACTGTTATTTTCAGCATGAAATTTGTGGTTTTGTAGGGTCTTCTAATTCTTCGAAGAGGCACAGAGCCAAATGGTAGAGGAAGGATACAAAGTATAAATCTGTGTGTTATTACTTTAACATGCCCACGTTTTACTTTAAAATATTAAAAGAAGGGTTTCTGCAAAATGAAACAGTTAGTTTGTGAATTGATTTTGAGGAGTGAATTTTCTTTTCTTGGACACTTAATTCTATTCTGATATTAATTTATGAGATTTCTTTTGTGCATCAGATAACACCACCATTCACAAGTTAAGATTCTTGGTATTTGGATGTCTATTAGAGACTACTAAGAAAATAGAGATGAGCTTTCTTTTTAAAGCTTTTGATGTGGTATCATAGAATAGCATGTTGTAGATACAATCAGCTGCTTTGTTACCTTAAAACTAGGCATTGTAAATACTGAAACTTAAGAAGATGGCAGGTAATGTCCTATCAACACTCAGTTGTTCAGATTGGACATAACTGACATAGTTCCCCCCACCCTTTCTCTCCCTCTCCCCATCTCCCTCTCACTCTCTCTCTCTAAAACCAATAGGAGACTTGTAGTTCAGTATTGTTTTTTCTGTTTCTAGTTTGCTGCTGATAATGTATATGAATCTAACATGCTGTGTAAGCTGTGTGCTGGATTCTGCACAGCTTATGCAGTGCTGCTTTGCCAAATAAAGTTAAAAGCAAAAGAGGCATTGGTGGTGTTTGACTCTAGAAGGGAGAACATTAGGTCTACAAGATCCAGAATGTTGATTAAGACCATGAAGGAAAAATTTCTTCTCTGATTTGTGAAATCTGAATAGGTAAATAGCACCAATTCTTCTGTACATTGTGGAGTGTGACTACATTTCTTTAGGGCAAGAACCACATTGCATTCACCATTTCTCTCTGATGGTCTAACCCAGGGCTCATCTTGCAGTATTTAGAAAATAAATGCCAAATCAGTGATTGGGTGAATGAATTGACTTAATTGTCAGGGAAGAATACAGTGGAGGATAAACGTACTAAAACCCACCTCTCATATATAGATTTATTAATATAGTGCCTATGAAATGTGTTTCTAAGAAAGTGCCGGCTTTTGGGGATCTTGTTTACATGTTGTAGTTTTATAGATTTTATAAGATCTTGGTTTTCTTAGTGTTCTAGAACTTGAGAAACTATTACAAGCTCTAGAATGAGCAGAACCAGAATGTCCAGCAGTGCCCTCCTGTGTGTAAAGTGTGCATACTTTTGCCAAGGAGATCCTGAGTGAGCATGTGACTCAACCTTCCCTACTATTAAAATGTTTATTACTGCTTTAAAAGTGGCTTTTAAAAATTATTCATACATCTTTTCACAAGTGTCTCCTCTTGGCTAAGGCTTTGGACAAGGAATCTAGCATTATTTGATGCCCCAAAATGTAATTTTACCATTGTCTTCAGTTTACTGTTGTCTGTCACTTCTAAGCCCTTGGCTATGGAAACCTTCACGTCCAGGACTCAGTGTTAACGTGAGGTGTTTGCTAGTCTATATCATATCCATTATACCTACATTTTATTCTATATAAATTTCTATGTTAGGTTTTGCGGATAGAAAAAGACCCTTACTATCAAGAAGTCTGCAGTCTAATTGCAGAGACAGTTTATAAGTATGATAAGACAAAACTGCTACCCAGATGGTACAGACCAGTGCATTCAAGTATTGTTCAAGCATCTTGGACTTTGCACTTTTAAGAATTAAAATTTCACAGTGTTGAATAAATAGGATGAATTTTGAGGGAGTATTAACTAAATAGGTAGCCATGGGAATAGTAGATTTTAACTAGGTCTTAGAACTTTTTTCTTTAAGAGAGCTGAATTATATATGTATGTAGTCAACATATAAGAAATGTCTCGTTAATCTTTAGTCATAATTTGGCATTTTATTTTTCCTTAATAGAAATGATATATTGTGGAGGGCAACAATGAAAATATTTCAAAAAGTTCCAGTCTAATGAGATATGTTGAAACAAAATTTTGTCTATTTTTCTAACCTTATTAAAGACAAAATTCGCTGCCAAAACTTATGTAATAATTAACTGGGTACAGTGGCACACACTTGCAATCCTAGTGACTTGGTTGGCTTAGGCAGGAGGGTCACAAGTTTAATGTCAGCCTCGGCAACTTAGCGAGGCTCTACCCAACTTAGTGAGATGCTGTCTGTAAGTAAGAAATAGAAAAGGGACTGGGATGTGGCTCAGCGGTAAAGCACTCCTGAGTTCAATCCTCAGTCCGAAAAAAAAAAAAAAAGTAATAAAAAGCATGAGTTTCTATTGAGGGTTTTAACTCTTTCCCAGAAGAAAATGACATGTGGAGGAAAATAATTTATTACTATTGTTCATGCAAATATTCAAAATCCCATTGCCCTAATTCTAGAAAATGTCATTGTTTAAAATTTAAAAAGGCAATGAAACTTTTTTAATTGGCTACAATGTACCTATACTAAAGCATCTTAAAAATGCAATGATTCTAAAGTAGGATTTTCTTTTGTAATAAATGAATTGTCATGAATTCTTCAAAGCTATTCTTGGTATGTGATTATTAGCCAGGAAATAACTCCTTTTTTGTTTATTAGAAAGGTAAGCATTTTTTGGTTTCAATTAAATGTTAACAAATTTTCCAGTAGTTTGGCATGCCACTCAACGAACTCATGTGAATATGGTAACTAATATTAAAAATGAATAATAAACATGAGAAGTTTTAAAAATAAAGTTCTAAGTGTGGTTCAATGGACCAATAACTTATTTTAGGTAAATGCTAAAATTCTTGAGGCATATAATTATTATTCTGCAGCTCATTCTGTCCTTGAACTATATTCAGTAAAACAAGTGAGTTCTGATTGAATTTCACTTGTCTCTGGATTTCTTAGAGCATTTTTCAGAAAGATAACAGTGTTTTGTCCCTGCTATACATTAAAGGGTGGCTCAAATAGAGTGCCAGTGAAAGAATCCCTCTTGAAGAAAACTGGCTCAAGAAAGTTTGTGTTTGTATATTGTAATAAAATAAAAAGATATCAAGTCCAATAATTTTCTTATTATTCTTATACTCTCATTACTACAACGGTAGTTGTTGGTTTCCCTCCTTGGGCTTCATTTTTTTTAACTGACTTTGTGTTTGGGCCAGGACTTTTTATGAAGTGTCCCCTTGCTTGGTGGGAGAGAAAATTATCACTGCATTCATGGTGCTGTGCTGGGCTAGTGAATCCCTGGGAGTCTGCGATGTCTTCTCTCCTTCCCTTGTTCCCTCCCTTCCTTCTCTTTCAACATGAGAGGACACTCAAGGACTGCTTCATTTGAAGGATTCATTCTCACTTTGGTGGTATCCCAGTAGGATGGGGATCACAGGAAACCACTTTTTGTCCAAAGGTCAGTTAATGGCAGTGCTGAAGACATTGTGTGAGAGGGCAGCAGTCCAGGGGCGTGGGGTACATGGGGACCTTTGGGTTTGAAAATACCCTGAATACTTTGTGGGTCACATCACATAAAATGATTTGCTGCCACTATTTGTTTATGTAGGATTTTTCTCCCCATTGTAACTATCTCATCAGGATTTTGCCTAGAAATTACATTTTAAATCAAAGAGACTGCACATGTGAACACTTATATCAGCTTGAAATTGGTTTTGAAAAAAGATATTTTCTGGGGAAAAGAGCTCTCATTTCTTTAGGACCTTGGCCCCTGTGAGCAATTAGGAGGTGGGACAGAGTTGGATAAAGCAAGCCAGGAAGGCACAGGTGGGGATTTGAGCAAAGGTCAGACTTGCTGGGTCATCTACTGATACTAGCCAAAAAAAAAAAAAGTGCCCTCAGACTGGATAGTCCATAGTTCTGATTTCTTTATTCTTCAGTACACAAACCTCTGAATAATAAATACATTTAGAGACAGATAGTTTTCTGAGTCCCTAGTTTCACCTGTGGAACTGTTCTTTAAATGTTAAGAACAACATTTTTTGATTTATTTGAATCATTGGATCTTTAGTCATGTGTATGTACACATGCTATACTCTGCTACACCCCAGCCCCAAATAAAACACTTTTTTAAAAGGCCTTTATATTCAAACTTTCTATTTTTTTTTGGTAAATGTTACCTTTCCATTAAATTATTTTGAGACATTTCCTACATTTAATATAACTTTATAAGAAGATGCTTAAGTGAAATAATGTTTATCTCTTTCATTTGCATTTATGACATACAAGAATAAAAAACTGATATGATTCAAGAATTAAAATAAGTAGGAACGAAAACACGCTGATACCTAAATAAATATAGAAGGCTCGATTCTAACCATTCAATCCATTCATGAAGACATCTAACCTTATTTTCAATAATTGGTGGTTTCATATTTAGCCACTGAAGTAGCTATAACTTAAAATATTCTCTTTATCTGAAGAATGTACATTTCACTAGGGCAAAAGAGCTAGGAAAATGGGGCCAGGAGCCAAGAAGTTCACAACATGTTTAAAAAGCCAGTGAGATGAGGATATCTATGAATGACATACTAAGCTTTTCCTCTTTATTTGGCTTGAGCCGTTCTTTGTCAGAAATTCTCATTCAACTTTAATACAAAAAAAAAAAAAAAGCTGTAGAAAACAAATTATTAGAGTAGTTCTGCTAGGAAGAAAGTGGTATAATCCCCAAAACAAAATGTGAAATTGGGGATGATATAATTTAACAGTGACCCCAAATTACAGCAGCTCAGGCTCAGATTCTTGTTTTAAGGAACACATCATATTAAGGAATGTAACTGACATGGTGTTTAGGGAGGATCTGAAGGTAGGGCTGCCTGTATTCTAGGCACATGCTTCTGTGTGCTGGGTGAGTTTCCATAGGAGAGATTGAGTTAAAGTCATCAACAAGGTCTGAACAGCCAAACCGAGGGACAGATGGAAATGTGCATCTCTGGGTTGATGGAAAATATACTAAACAGCCATCAGTGACTGAAAGAGGGTGTTGATACACATGATGGGGGATGGTGGGGCCAAATCCCAGTTTTCAGAGTCACTCAGAGAAAGATGAAGAAATTCTCTTGTCTTTCTATGGAAAAGACCATATTTGGTACTCAGGTGACATTAAACACATAAATGCTTTTGGAAGGCTGGAGAAGTAGCTGTTGTCTACTTGTACTGAGCATGAAGATAAAGTAAATTTCAAGTTTTTTAGGAAGATGGTTTCAGTGGGCCTTAGGAAACAAGATGTGAAATATAGGGACATGGTGTGAGAAGTAAATTGTAGACATCTTCTTTCCCTTTAAAATTATTTTTGAATTATCTTAAATGCAGAACTCCTTCAATCAGATAATCACAGGTAAGGTGACTTTAAAAAGTCCTATTCAGTCCATCTGTTGATAAAAATACTTTGTACACTTTCCTTTTCCCCAACCCCAAATATTTTATACGACTTTAAGCAAGTCACTTTTCTCCAACCCTCAATTTCCCTTTTTGTAAAATGGGGTTGGAATGATCAAACCCAAACACTATAGCAACTTACAGACTATAATAAATGATTTTCAAAAGGCTAAAGAATAAAATACAATTTATTAAAGGAATATTGTTTATGTAATATGGGACATCTTAAGTAAATCAGTACTATAGCGATCCTAAATTATTATTAATTTCTACATGTATAAAAGGTTTGGTGATAGATGCATGCGTTATCAGTTTTATTGGGTATGGCTATAGGTGACATCCTTCTGTATAAAGATACTGCACAGCATCACAGGGAGTACACACATATTAAATTCATTCACACAGTCCATTTCTCTTAAACTGCCACTGAAATTTAAATCATTGCTCAACTCTAAACATTCCACAAAAACATGAGTTTCTCAGGAAACAAAAAATGATTATTGGTTTTTCTAGATCTTTCCACTTGCTAATGTGTTTTGATATATTTCCCACCCAAATTAAGTCCTTTGCTAAAGGAACCACCTACTTTAGATAGTCTAAAAATAAACTACTAGACTCTAGAGTATTTTTCAAGTGTTTTAAAAGATTTGTCTTTTATGGTAAAAAATATATATATATAAATAGGAACATCATGTAAGCATAGACAGGCACTGCATCACACATTCCTCTCAGTGGGATAATTATTCTAGAGTGTATCTAATCCTGGCATTAAATGAGTATGAAATAATTTGTCTTTAAATACCTACAGATTTAGAAAGGAAAGATAGAATGCCAGTTTTCTCTAAGGATGAATTTGTGCAACACTGCTTTCTACTCTGGAACACATGAGCTTGGCCCTAGCTGACTGACGTCATAATAATATTGGATAGCATTTTCAAAATGGAAGAAAAAAACCTGGCTTGTTCCATTAGATCAAATAACCTGCTGTCACTTAAACATGGTGACATTTTTATAAAAGCTGTACCCCAAAATCCATTTAACATCCTGCTGTTTTTCTTTCATCAAAAAATACTCATCTTGAAAACTGGTGACTGTATGAATGGGCTGCTGCGCTGGACCATGGAACAGTGGTGAGCAGAAATCACAAAGTATTAATTATCCACCTGTTGATAAAAATACTTTGTACACAATGTTTAGAGTTGTCCTCAGGTAAGTTTCTGTTAATTTTTTTGGCCACCAGAATTACTTCCACCTTGATTTCCTATCTCACTTCGTAACCATCTTAGAGGTGTTTTTAATCCAAAGTCGAGCTTTTTTTTTCCCCTCTGAAGATCAGCCTAAGGAGGCCCCCAACTACATGACATGATGTCAAAGGCATTGGGAAGAACCCACCTTCCTCTCTCCTCAGGCTTCATCTGTTCTAAAGATTTGTAAATTGTATATATATCTGCCATAGGTAACATTTCATTGAGAGTATAAACTTCCTTGAAATCCATCCTAAGGAACATGTTTTTCAGAGTAAAAGAAAAATGGGGCATTGGAGATTAAAGAAGACTAGCGCCACAGGAAGCTATACCTAAAGTGACCCAGTACTATCAGGGCCCAGTGGGCCACATCTCAAAAGCTAAGGGTGAATGCCACCACTCTGAGGCCATCTTTGGGGATACTGACAAAACTGCCTTAGCTGACTACAAATTTCTATTTCTAGGGACAATTTAGTAAATCAGAATTAGATCTGTAAAAGTCTTTAATCACATGAATTTCTCTCTATTGAAATATTTCATGTACTTAAGGACAATCTTTCTATAGTAAATAAAGGTTTGTGATTTGCCATTTAAAAACAAAAGAGGCTATAAATACTAGAACCTAATAAAAGAATAAATTGTACATGAAACACATTCTTCCCCTAAGTGTTTACATTTGCTACAGATACATCCCATTTATGAGGTAATCAGATTCCTCAGATGTAATGGGACGAGCTTTCTTCAGTTTCTGTTTCACCAGTCGCAGCCGGCAAGCAACCATGAGAAGCAGCAGAGCAGTGATGGCCAAACCCAATGCCAGGGGTAGCACTGCACCTGTGGAGGGTTAGAAACAAACAGGGCGATGAGCAACAGTGATAGCTACTGTTGACAGCACAGTGAGCGCTTTGCATGCACTAGTTAATCTGAACAGCTCAAGTTAGTATTGCCATCATTCTGCACATTAAATAAGGTGCACAGAGGTTAAGTAATTTTTCCTGAGAGTGTTTGACTTGTATGCTGAGGATCTATCAATCTAAGTCTCAAATCCAGACTTTTTAACTACATCTACCAGGTTACTACTAAATCTGTATCATTGGTTACAGACATTGCAGTAAGGTCACCTCAAATCCCCCTGTGAGAGACATTCCAATTATAGAAAATGTTTTCATTGTAGTTATGGACCACAGTGATGGATTCATATACATTTCACACATGATCATTCCCTCTTCAGCATGGATTAACTTCTGCTTTCTGGTTCTGGTTAGGGCTTTCCTGAGTCAAGGGAACCTACCCTCAGCCAGGTAGAACTGTTTTTTTTTTTCTTGGTACTGGGGATTGAACATAGGGATTCTCTACCACTGAGCTAAATCCTAAGTCCTTTTTCAATCTTTATTTTGAGACAGGGTCTTGCTAAATTGCTGAGGTTGGCTTTGGATTTGTGATCCTCCTGCCTTAACCTTTCAAATCTCTGGGATTATTGGTATGTGCCTCTGTGCCCAGTTAAACCAGTAGAACCTTGTTGAAAACTAACTTCAAAATATGCTAATGTAGGGGCTGGTGTTGTAGCAAAGTGGTAGAGCGTTTCCCTAGTGCGTGTGAAGCACTGGATTCAATCCCCAGCGTCACATAAAAAGAAAGAAAATAAAGGTAAAAAAAATTCTTTAAAAAATGCTAATGTAACTTTGGTTATGAGTAAGTAAGGAAAACATCTCTTTAGTTTTCCCCATGTAACTGGAGTAAGACACCACACTATAAGCAGGTTTTAAAGGCCTGCAGAGTCTGGAAGGGGCACAGTATGCCCCAGATCAGGCTTCTGTTCAAGCCCAGTATGCTCTATTCCTAGTCTGCTGTGCTCTGCAGTCAAGCCAGGGTTGGAGATGACATGGGAGAACTATTTTTAGCTGCACTGTCTTGCAACAGGTGGAACTAGAGAAACAAACATCTTCATGGTGTAAGCTGATTCTGTAACATTTTTTTCATCATTTATTCATTCATTCTGCATTAATTGATAGCTCTCCATGTGCCAGACACGAAATTAAGTGCTGAAAATAAAAGAAAAGCATTTTTTTTTCTTTTTGGTACTGGGGGTTCAAACTTGCTATCCTAAGTCACTGGGATCACAGGAGTCCCCTCCCCATGCCCACCTAGCAATTTTTGGTAACTAAAAATAAATAAAACTATCTCCCAAAGATAAGCTAATCTAAGAATGCCAGATTTATAGCTCAAATCATTGAATTTTTACAATTACCACATGTGCTGGTACTGTTATTTTATCCATTTTATAAATGAGGGAACTAAGGCATCAAGAATTAAATGACTTGTCTAATACTGCTTATTAAAGTGGGGAGCTAGAATACCACCCCAGACAGGATAACTCTAGAGCCTACAGTTTTCACCACTGTGGTACCCACTTCTCCAAAAGGGAAATAAAACTGTTTCTGAATTATATTAAGTCTTTATAGACAGATATATAAATGAAAAAAAGAAATCCATAATAAAATATTAAAGTTACCATGACAAAATTACACATGAAGTATTGATATAAAAAGGATTAATCCATCTGTCTGGTTGGTAAGATTTTTGCTGTAGTGACTTGGACATAATGATGGAGCTTGTCTGGGGTGGGTAAGGGAGGAAATTTTGGTTTTTGACATTTTCAGGTTGACATGCCTACATATGAGGAGACCTGGCTAAAACATCTGTCACCCCATTAATTGCCTGGATTGATTCAGCTGATCTGGCTGGCTAGGTGGCTGTCCTCTTCCTCCCTCATTGCTTCCAAAGCTTCAGGCTCAGTCTAAGAGGACAACCTTCCCCAATAGAGGAGGACTCTCCTTCAGTCAAGGGTATATGAGTAGCTGTGCTCCCCTGCTAGACCCTCCAATCAAATTCTCAGATTGACATGCCTATAGGTGATCCAGATGGAATTTTCTCCTGGCTCTTGGCTGATCTGGGTCTAAATATGTGAAAACCT
Source organism: Marmota marmota marmota (assembly GCF_001458135.2). NCBI lineage: Eukaryota > Metazoa > Chordata > Mammalia > Rodentia > Sciuridae > Marmota > Marmota marmota. The sequence continues at coordinate 64,326,426 of NW_025999842.1, forward strand.
TTGACATGAAGATGGAAACCTCAGCCATGAAACTGGATGAGATTGCCAGTGAGCAAGGAAGAAAGGAAGGCCAGCAGCAAGGTCTTGGGAAACTCCCACATCTTGGGGGAAGACAGAAGAAGAACAACACGAAGGATTACTAAAGGACGGGTTGGAGAAGTAGCAGGACAACTGAGAGGGAAGGGTATTGGGAGCTGAGGGAAAAGACGAGTCCACAAAGAAGGGCTCAGTTGGGTCAAATGCTAAGAGAGGTCAAGTGAGGCGAAGCCCAGAGAATCCGCTGGATTAGCAGCTTGTAATTCACTCCAGGAGTCTGTAGTCTGAGGGATGCTATTTTTTTTTTTTTCCTAATAAATGGAGAGACTCTGAATGTGTTTTCAGACTTGTTTGGAGAAACATATTAAAAGTACCAAGAATTACTAGATGATGGAGAAACACACCTGAGGAAAGAGGGGATACATTAAGAAAGGGGGAGAGACTGGCCTTGGAAGGGAGGGACACCTCTTCCTTCAGTGCTGGAGGAAAAGGAAGGAGGGGGATGCCATCATACGAGTTGCTGTATTTAGGGGTTGGTGGCTGAGGGAGCTCACTTCAATAGCCTTGATTTTTCTGGGCCTAAAACTAGCCCCAGGTATAGCCAGCCTCCTCCTGAAGTCAGGAACTTAGAACTGGTGCATGCTAATAAGGGGTTTTCAACCTGTAAGGTAGTTGCAGAATCCTGAGAAAACCTGAACACGATTCTCAAGAGCAGTCTGTGTCTGGCTGCAGGAGGAGAGGATGTGCAAGTTGCTTTAGTAACTGTTAATTACCAAAGTTTTGGCCAGTGTTCACCCAGAGAATGGTGGGGGGTGAACCCATCTGTGGTAGGGTTAGGGTACAGCTCAGTGGTGAAGCACTCGCCTAGCATGCCCAAGGCTCTGGGTTCCAACCCCAGAACAGCAAAACAAAACAGAACAACAAACAACAATAAAAAACTGTGTTAAACCCACAGGAATATGATTAGAGGAGGCATCTGCGGGTGTCAAGAATCTGTCTCATTCCTCCATGATAAGTGTTCCCCCAAAGCTTCTGTGTTAATGCAGGAATATTCAGAGATAAAAGGACTGGATGGTGAGAGTTGTGATCTAATCAGCCCATCTGAGTTTGAATGGACTGGCTGGGTGGTAACTAGGGAGGTGGGGCTTGAGTAGAGAAGTTGTGTCACTGGTGGTGTGGGCCTTCTAAGGGCTGTTTTTCCCTGTGGCCCTTTCCCTTCTCTCTGCTTCTTGGTCAACATGTCCCGAGTACCTTCCTCTGACATGCACTTCTGTCATGGTGTGCTCTCTTGGGTCCATATTAATGGAGGCATCCCACCATGGACTAAACCTCTGAGACCATGTGCCAAAATAAACTTTCTCTTCCTTTAAGTGGTTCTTGTCAGATATTTTGGTCAGAGCAGTCAAAAGCAAATTAAGTCAATCTCCTAATGGCCACTTTTATGGAAGTAGTTTTGCAAGAGTTGAGTGATGTGTCGGTTCTCCCCCTACTCCATCTTCCTGTACATGCTACACTAATTTGGTTATATTACAAAAAGGAACAGGGAAAAAAAGAGACTATAGTCAATGCCCACAGAAATCTCAAGAGTCACAAACCATTTTCTATAAGCTAGAACAACACCCAGTCTCAGTTCTGCATTTTATGGGCAGAAAAACAAAGAGGCTTCCTGACATCAAGATGTGTCAGACTTGTTAAAAACTGAGCATGAGTGCTTAGGCTAAAACATAAGTGAGCTGAAGGTGAAGGTCCCAACCCCAACCTTGGGGTGCCAAGTTAACTGCCACAGTAAAACACAGACATACAGTCAAGGAAAACGTCCTATTCACCAAGTCAGACAGGAGGTTGCTGAACTGTCAAATCCGATCCGTATTTAACACTTTGATGACAAGGAAAATTAAATCCCCCACAAGTTGGTACTTCCTAGAATATTGAAAGTAAATCTCAATGTGTGGGGGTTTTTTTGGGGGGGAGGGGGGGTGTTTGGTTTGGTTTGGTTTTGGCCTTGGGGATTGAACCCAGAAGTACTGTTTCACTGAGCTACATCTCCAGTCTCTTCCTCTTCCTCCTCTTCTTCCTCCTCTTCTTCCTCTTCCTCTTCCTCTTCTTCTTCTTCTTCTTCTTCTTCCGCTTCCGTTTCTTCTGCTTCTGCTTCTGTTTCTTCTGCTTCTTCTGCTGCTGCTGCTTCTTCTGCTTCTGCTTCTGCTGCTTCTTTTGCTGCTTCTGCTTCTGCTTCTTCTTCTTCTTCTTCTTCTTCTTCTTCTTCTTCTTCTTCT
>NW_025999842.1:64329040-64331819 GCF_001458135.2 Marmota marmota marmota
TTCTCCTTCTGCTTCTCCTCCTCCTCCTCCTCCTCCTCCTCCTCCTCCTCCTCCTCCTCCTCCCCGCCCCCCAGATTGGTCTAGAACTTGTGATCCTCCTGTGTCCGTTTTCTAAGTTGCTGGGATTACAGATATGTGCTACTTGTTTTTACTTTTGATCATTTGATTCTTAGTTGAATTCACAAGTGTGCACCATAGCACTCAGGTATTCTCCACTTTAAAATAATTATTTGGCATAGTTTCTTCAATACTGTTAGTTTGGGCAATTTGAGATTTAAAATTTTCCAATCTTTTCTAAAACATACAATGATAGAATTCTTGGTAGCCAGCTAAGGTGATGAATTATGTACTTGAATGATGTACTCTGCTCATATGAATGGGAACAGCATTTGAAATATCTAACCCATAGAATGGACACCAATCAGTTACAACTAAGCCTCTAGATACATCTGGCTGTGGAACAAGAAGAAAGCTGGTATCCTTCTAAATGTTGATGAGACTCTTTCATGCAAATTTCTTGGGATAGGCTAAGTTCAGCAGGCCAGTAGACCTGACTGAAGTTGCATCCAGGCACTTCACATCTCGATTATTCTCAGGCAGATATTGCTTAAAAATTATATATATTTATTTTATTCTCCTGAATCTCTTCCTACTAGTTTATAGAAATTAGGACTAAAACCTGCCTTTCTACAGGACTCTGTCCAAAGTGTCTTTTTTCTAGTTAAAAACAATCAAAAGTATGGAATTATGGTATTTTTCACTTAATTCATTTTCCTTCCACCTCCTATATATACTTTCCTGTTTCTGAAGTCTTCTGTCTTTGTTGCTGGAGCACTGGGAGAGAGCATTAGGTCTCTTCATTCTTTTTATATTACAAATAACTCAATAATAGCCATGATTTTATATTTGGCTCATCACCTGAGCCAAGTAGTATGCTAAATGCCCTATATTAATTGTCCCATTAATTCTCCTAATACCCTGTGAGGCAGGCATAGCTACTGTCCTCATCTCACCAATGAGGAAATTGTGATCCAGAGAGATAAGAACCTGCCCAAGGTCACCAAGTTCAGTGGTGAAGCCAGAATTTGAACAGTGGCATACAAGCAGAGAGTCCAAGTTCTTGGCTACTATGCCACAAGTATGACCATTTCTACAGACTGTCACCCTAGAAGAATCTATGAAAGAGAAAGCTGAGGTCCAGAGACAGTGAGCTGCTTCAAGAGCACCAAGATGCATTGTGACACAGAAGATGAGGAGGCACTTCTGGTCCACAGATCAGTGTTCCTGCCGTGAACTCTCTCGGCTTCATCTCACAGTCTCCATTTGGGCTCATGGAGTTCTACAGGTGTCTCGACTCTGCAGTGCATTTTCAAAGGCACCCACTTACCTGTTTCTGGGGCTGGGTGTTCTCTTCTGCCTTGTTCACTCTTGGATTCAAAAATATAATTTTCCTCTTTTCTGTTGTTGCTTGAGGAATGACTACCTGCAGAAAATCAATAGAACATATTTCGAGGGTATATCAGAAACTTCAGGAAACAGCCTTATTTATTTTTAAAGAAGGAATTAGATAAAGGAATTGCAGGATTTATTTCACTAATAATCACAGGCCTATGTTTGATACTAAAACACTGGATATCTAATGTGACCAGTTTAATGAAGTAGAGTGTGTGACTAGTTAAAGACACGGTCAGTCAAAGAGGTAGAAACACACTGGACCAGAACCTCCATCATCACCTCTGACGGATGAAAAGATCTCACCTGGAAAAGTCCAGGACAGTCTCTGGACATCATACCTGGGAAGTGGAAACAGTCAAAGAAAGGTTTTCTTGTAAAAATTAAGAATGAGCCACTGGGCACTATCAGGCACATCTCTAATCCCTGCTACTTAGGAAGCTGAGACAGGAGGTTTGAAAGTTTGAGGCCAGACTCAGCAAATTAGCCAGATCCTGTCTCAAAATGTAAAAATAAAAAAAGGGCTGACCCTTATTTTAGAGGCAGAACACTCTACTCCTGGGTTCTATACCTAGTACTGGGGATTGGAGGGAGCACACGTAGGTATTTGGCCATGCTATGGCACTATTTCACTGTGACCCTGCTGGGCAGGTAATAATAACTCTTTTTTTTTTTTTTCTCTTAGGCTCAGGCTTAGTTTCCTGTCAAGGTTCGTCGCACAAGTAGTGAATGGGGCATAGGGCAGACAGTCAAGCTCACTGGTATCTAGCTGCTTGTTGGTGAACACCAGAACTTCTGGTTTAATGATGTATTATTTAACTTTACTATTTAGTTATTGAGGGAAAATATCAAGGAAGGACAAATCTCAGGATTTTTACCATAGGTTCTGATAGAACCAGGCTGTGTTATTTTCTCATTCCCCATCTAATAATTGGTAGCATTTGTGTTTTATTATATTGACAGTTTAATACTTAACAAGTTGATGAGACATTCTCATGCTGTGTATGATTTCAAGTGAGATTTTTTTTTATTATGCTTTTGTTTTGTTTTATTTTTATTTTTTATTTTTTTTTAAATTTTTTATTGTGGGTTGTTCAAAACATTACAAATTTCTTGACATATCATATTCCACACTTTGATTCAAGTGGGTTATGAACTCCCACCTTCACCCCATACACACATTGCAGAATCACATCAGTTACACATCCATTGATTTACATATTGCCATACTAGTGTCTGTTGTGCTCCGCTGCCTTTCCCATCCTCCACCCTCCCCCCTCCCCACCTCTCCCCTCCCCTAAATCTGTGCTGTTTTAAACCACTGAGT
>NW_025999842.1:64334515-64388754 GCF_001458135.2 Marmota marmota marmota
CCGCTGGTATTGATGAAGTTCTCTCCTCCGCCGCTTTCTGCTGACATCAGATCTCTGCCATGTTGGTATCCTATGCGAATGGCAGCATTTCGTTCCCCTTGCCGGGCAACCAAAGCAACGGGTGAGTCCTGACCGGCCCTCAGCAGGACCCGGACCGAGAAGCAGTTTCCGCGGGCTCCTAGCCCCGGGCCAGGGAAGTTCTGGGAGCCGGAACTCGGCCGCTCCGTGCTCGGTGTAAGCTCCTATCTGTTTTGTTTTATTTTATTTGCTGCTGGGGTTGAACCCAGGGGAGCTATTCCACTGATCTCCATCCTTGCTCCTACCCCTTTTTATTTTTTTATTTTGAAATGGGGCTTCATTAGTTGCTGAGAACCTTGCCAAGCTGCTGTGGCTGGCCTTGAACTTGCAATCTTCCTGCGTTGGCCTCCCAAATCACAGGCATTACAGGCACACACCACTGTGCCCAGCAAGTGCTATGCTTAATGGCAATAAATTAGAAATGTTCTTCCTACTTGCGGAATTTTATTGAGAAATAATAATTTTAAAGCTTTATGATTACATGGAATCAACAGAAATGGTCATAACTCCTTGAATTATTATTGAGGCAATTTAAAGGTAGTATATAAAATTCTTTAGTAACTTGTCCTGAGCAATCTTTGCGAATCTATCAATTATCATGAAATCAATTGGATAATGCAAAATTGTAGGTCAGTGAAGATATCTACTAGAGCCTAAAAGCAGTGAGTTAAAAATGATCATTGCATCCCACGTTGATGCTGTTAAACAGAAGGGACAATAATCACTTATTTCTTTAAGGCACCCTTAACGCTCCCTTCACCCTGTCAGTCACCACACCCTGCAGACATTTCCTTCTCACCTATGACACCCCTGACTGTGGCCCTTCTCTGTCCTTGGTCTTTAACACCTTTGGCTGGAGCACTCCAGGCCACTCCTCCAACATTTCTGCTTTCAGACACTCCTCTTGGAGTGTCTCTGCAAGTGTGGCTCAGCCACACTCACCCAGCAGAGTGACACTGTGAGGTTGGCATTTTGATGCTCTTGCAAGGCCACAGTAGGCCACCATGTTCTACTGTGCCTCCACTTGCTACTCTAACAGGACCCAGGCATGCCGTTCTATATAAAGCCAATGATTTGAGGGTTTCTTCCGTAAACCCTAAGCTCAGACAGGATGAGGATGAGTGAAGCAAAAGCAGTTTCTGGTAGGCTAGAGAAGTAGACCTTCTGAAAGGATTTTTGTTTCTATTCATCCACTTTGCTGCAGTGGCGGAAGCCCCACTCCCACTCTAGAACAGTAATGGAGGAAAGCAAGAGCAGCCAAGAGGACCCTGGGAAAAGAAGGTAGTATCCACTGTGGAATGGAGGAAATGAGTCAACCAGGTAGCAGCTATGGGAGGAAAGAGACTGTCACCTCCACCATGGGACCTGTGTACTAGTAGGACAGTGACTGACCTAAATGAAGAGCCTGGGCTCTTCTCCACAAGGCAAGAGATTTCCCAATACAGTGACTTCAACATTTCTCCATTTTGTGGACCCATAAAAATTCAAAATAATTTTTGAGGTTGTTGGTTTTTTTGTTTTGTCAGGAAAAGACATTAAAAGAAATAACCATCTACTAAAACTACCACCTACGCTTCATTATAAATTAAGGAGGTATCTAAACCCCCTAATTATGAAGGACCTAATTATGTAAAAAAAATGACAGGTCTTTAAATTAACCATGTAAAATACTTACTGTCCTTGTTTTCTTCATTTAGCCATGACTGGGTGAAAGTTTTATCAAGGATGAGAACTGACCCTTCTTCAACTGGTGTTGGGTCCAATTCTGCCACTCCCCTTTCTGAACTAAGATCCTGGATTTTCAAGGCTTTCCTTATCATCCTCTGTTCCCAACAAGCACCCTTCACTTTCAGCAGTGGGGGAGTCCTGGTTAGATAATTTTCATTCCCAATTCCATTTTCCCATGAAGTTAATTAAAATCCTTCTTTTTTTTTTCTTATTCGAACCCTCTCTACCAATTCTTCAGAGTACCACTGAGTTTCCATGCCCCACCCCCCCCAGGGCTGACTCATCCACCAGGCACAGTGGACACACAGTCCGGTGTCCATAGAACTCACAGGGGCCCACAAAAATAGTTTAGTTCAAGTTATTTTAAAATCACAAAAAAACTAATCAAAATGAAGATGAGGAGGAGGAAGAGGATGATAACAAAAATATATAATAACAAATTTAGTGTAGATCACACTTGTCTTCATACCAATATAGTCATAAAATATACATTTAAGTTTTTTAGTTGTGTTTTTATGGAGGAGGGGCCCATGAGGCAAAGGTGCCTGTGGCCTGTGAAAGCCATAATGGATCTGACCTACAGACTGTCCACTCCAGTGCTTGTATACCTCTCCTTTCTGAACCTCTAAGGCCCTCATGGTCAGGATCTTAGGGGAGCTGTAGCTGTTTCCTATCTCTGCAACTAAGACAGATGGTCTTTGAACACACAATGAGGCTTGTTGCACAACCACCATTGTGCTCAGGTACATCCTAGCTTCACCATTTACTGTGTGACCTTGCCTAAAGTATATATATATATATATATGTGTGTGTGTGTGTGTGTGTGTGTATTTTAATTGTCAGTGAACCTTTATTTTGTTTATATATGGTGCTGAGAATCAAACCCAGGGCGTACCCATGCTAGGCAAGTGCTATACCACTAAGCCACAACCCCAGCCCTTGCCTAAAGTTTTTAACTTCTCTGTTCCTCATCTATAAAATGGGGACAATGTGTTCTACACAGCATAGGTTTGTTATAAAGACCAAAGGAGTACAGAGTGATAGTCAATGCATGAACACTATTACTATTTTAATTAAAATATATTTAAATCAAACCCAGATTTGCAGAACTCAGCCAGGGCATTGGTCATCAAGATTTTCTGCAGATACACAAAATTTCTTATTTATGCTTGATCCCAAGCAAGGGAGTTCTGTGAGCTCTTACTATATGTTTCTAGGCTAAGAAGCTATTCTATAAATATTGTAAGTAGCAGTTGGGATAGAAGAGCACTATTTAACTTAAAGAAATAATGATGACCTTGTAGCTTATTTTATTACTTTTTTCTGCTAGCAAACAGGCCAGAACACAATTTTTTTGATCACTAAATATTTTGAAACTTTTTCAGGATGTGTTACTGAGTACATATTTCGTTACTAATTTGAAGATGCAAATCTCGTGATGTTGGTATATATAGTGAAATCTGAGTACCTTCAATAATGTCTTGCAGGTTCAATATAAGCCTTGTTTTGGTTATTTTATTCTTACTCTCACCTGTAGTGAAGTTTCTTGAACTTTTGCTTGGCAAAAATATAGAAAACTTTGCTGTGTTTTAGAGTTGGTTGTGCCTAATTTTTCCAAATGTTATTTGCTTATGAATCTCCAAAAGAAACATAATATTTATGTATGTCAGATAAAAATCACTGACATACAAAAAAACTTGCTCTGCTCAGTAACTGTGCACATAAAACTAGCAGCCCTGTCAACAGTTTGGAAATCAAATTAAAATCTACTGAGTAGCACTTTTCCAATCCTTTCTTCCTCTCCATGCCTTACTGCCAAGTTTGTTGCAGAGACCTCTATGTATTATTTTTTTTAAATATTATATTTTAATTGTAGTTGAACACAGTATCTTTATTTTTATGTGGTGCTAAGGATCGAACCCAGGGCCGTGCACATGCTAGGCAAGAGCTCTACCGCTGAACCACAACCCCAGCCCTCAATATATTCTTTATCTCTCTTCCCAATAATAAATTAGGAACTCTAAAGATCACATGGTTAGGAATTCATGTCTTCGCTTTTAAAAAATAATGATCCAGGACTACACATAAAATGCCCAAATTTATTAAGCCCTCAACCCCTTTTTTATCTCCAGAAGATTGACAAGCTTTTTGTGTGTGTGTGTGTGTGTGTGTGTGTGTTCAATCACCTAGGTTCAATCACCCAGGGCCCTGTGCATTCGAGGCAAGCACTCTACCAATTGAGCTATATCCCCAGCCCGACAAGATTCTTTTTGACTCAACAGGAAAACAGGATAACTGCACTTATATTTTCTTTCCCCTGCCTCCTCCCAATCAAGAAGTGAGCTTGTTCATCTGAATTCTAAAGAGAAACTCAGTACAGCGACTACCATTGCACTATTTTATTTTTTATTTGAATTAACCATCTTATAGACTTACAGGTTTCTTGACCTGGTTTCCTAATGAATACTACTAAACTTGAATGTTCTAGCAAAAATTCATATGGTGCGAGCATTTACTGAGAGATAAAAATCACCTACATATCTCATGCAAATATTATAGCTCCAGTATGAGAAGATATTATTTTTCCCTCACCAGTGAGGAAATACAGTTCAGAGAATTAATTACCTGATAGGTAATAATTGGTGATGCTGACATTTGAACCTAGAACTGCTCTAAAGCATCTTTCCTGTGACCCTATGCACACTGTTCTCAAAGTCACAGGGACCAAATAAGCTTTCCACTCCAAGAAATTACATATGATACCATGTTTATTTATTCACATCCAAGCACAATCACAAAGTTAAACATTACCTTAGGAAGGCCTGGGATGGTGTTCTATTAAGGATGAAGTAGAGAAATGGTTTATCTGTACTTGGAAAGGGGACCTAACCCTGGAGTAGGGGATGTTAAAAACAACTGTACAAGTTCACCTTGAATTTTCAGTTGTCAAAATAAAAGAGTATTTTCTTAAATGCACTCCTTCCCTGGGGAGAGGAGAGGCTCAGGGGACTTCAGGAGGCATACCTGCCGTGTATGCTAGAACTACCCAGGGGCTTTGCCCTGCCTTCTTAGTATTTGAAATGTACATTTCTGTTTTACACATGTCATGAAGAAATTCACTGTAATTTTCCAGACCTGTGATTCACTGTTCCTAGGCTTCCCATCTAGACCACCACAAGGAATGCCTCACTCCCACACATCTGAGCTCAGGCTCTAAGCAGTGAGGGGAATCAGGCCCAAACAACTACTTCTCTTACTGTCAGGGGCTAGAAGGAAGTTCTCCTTCTAAGAATAGCCTGACTTTTACAAGAAACAGCCTGCGGCCATCTTGCGGATTATCTCGCCTCTGGCAGTTTCACAACCTATGCCCAGCAACTGCCAATAGGAGAGCTTCCCTATCCCCAGCATATAAATACCGCTGTGTGAACAATAAAAATTTGCAGCTTGATCAGAACTCCTGTCTTGCTGTCATCCCTCGTGTCTCTTGTCCCTTCATTCCTCCCCACCTAGGTTCGACGCCCTCGTTGATGTCCTGCCGGTCGGGACATCTTACTTTGAAAATGATTCTGTTTGTGATGATCCTTCTAGAAGAGTTACTGTCTAAGGAAATTTTTTCTTCTCGTTTCTGGATGACCTATTGTATTATGCCTAACATGCACAGCTGCACGTTCACTAAGGAGTTGGCAGCTGGATGGAAGTTGCTTTAACTTCGTTTTAAGTCTCCATAGAACATGAAGGGATGTTCTGGAGGAAGCTGGAAACACCAGCTGAGAAAGTGGCTACCATATGGGCCTTCCTTCCAGAAGGCTCTGCAGCTTCCTATGATCACCTGCTAAACCAGCCCAACCAGCCAAGACAGTAGCATTCTCCTCTCTTGCTGTTCAGTGCATGTCTGCAAAGTCAGAGGGAGCTCTCTTCAGGAACCCTTCAGTCACTGCCAGCCAGGAACTCGGGGTCTGTGTGTCTGCTCTTACTAGAAATGTTATGTAGGCCTCATTATAACTGAATACTCCTCATTGACATTCTCTTTGCTTATTTTCACACTGAGTTACCAGTAAGCTTTGAAAGGACCTCTACAATTCATCTAAAATCAGTTAAAAAAATAATTCCAAGTTTATTCATTTTATTATCATCTTTTCTCCATTGGTAAAGGCAGGATAATAAAAATATCACTTTTATGAATATATTTATATATGCCTACAGGGTAATGTTTTAATCCTATTAGAAGATGAAAAGATATACTTTGCTCATGAATAGGCGGAATTAATATTATTAAAATGGCCATATTACCAAAAGCACTCTACAGATTCAACGCGATTCCGATCAAAATCCTAATGGCATTCCTCACAGAAATAGAAAAAGCAATTGTGAAATTCATCTGGAAAGATAAGAGACCCAGAATAGCTAAAGTAATTATAAGCAGGAAGAGTAAAACAGGTGGTATAGCTATACCAGATCTTAAACTATACTACAGAGCAATAGTAACAAAAACAGCAATGGTACTGGCACCAAAACAGGCTGGTAGACCAATGGCACAGAATAGAGGACACAGAGACTAACCCACAAAATTACAATTATATTATATTAGACAAAGGTGCTAAAAGCATGCAATGGAAAAAGGATAGCATATTCAACAAATGGTTCTGGGAAAACTGGAAATCCATATGCAACAAAATGAAACTGAATCCCTTTCTCTCACCATGCACAAAAGTTAACTCAAAATGGATCAAGGATCTAGGAATCAAACCAGAGACTCTGCGTCTAATAGACAAAAAAGTAGGCCCTAATCTCAATCACGTGAGGTTAGGCCCCAAGTTCCTTAATAAGATGCCCACAGCACAAGAATTAAAACCAAGAATCAACAAATGGGACGAATTCAAACTAAAAAGTTTTTTTCTCAGCAAGAGAAATAATATGTGAAGTGAATAGGGAGCCTACATCCTGGGAATAAATTTTTACTCCTCACACATCAGATAGAGCTCTAATCTCTAGGATATACAAAGAACTCAAAAAGTTAAACAACAAAAAAACAAATAACCCAATCAACAAATGGGCCAAGGATCTGAACAGACACCTCTCAGAAGAGGATATACAATTAATCAACAAATACACGAAAAAATGGTCATCATTGCTAGTAATAAGAGAAATGCAAGATACCATCTCACTCCAGTAAGAATGGCAGCCATTATGAAGTCAAACAACAAGTGCTGGCAAGGATGCGGGGGTGGGGGGGGTGAGGGGGGGTGGGGAGGTACACTCATACATTGCTGGTGGGACTGCAAATTGGTGCAGCCAATTTGGAAAGCAGTATGGAGATTCCTTGGAAAGCTGGGAATGGAACCACCATTTGACCCAGCTATTCCTCTTCTCGGACTATACTCAAAAGACCTAAAAACGGCATACTACAGGGACACAGCCACATCAATGGTTATAGCAGCACAATTCACAGTAGCTAAACTGTGGAGCCAACCTAGATGCCCTTCAATGGATGAATGGATAAAAAAATGTGGCATTTATTCACAATGGAATATTACTCAGCACTAAAGAATAACAAGATCATGGCATTTGCAGGGAAATGGATAGCATTAGAGCAGATTATGCTAAGTGAAGTTAGCCAATCCCCAAAAAAACAAATACCGAATGTCTTCTCTGATACAAGGGAGGTGACTCAAAATAGGGTAGGGAGGAAGAGCATGAGAAGAAAATTACCTCCAGATAGGGAAGAGAGGTGGGAGGGAAAGGGAGGGAGAATGGGAATTGCATGGGAGAGGGAAGGAGACCCCCTTCATTATACAGAATACAGGTATGACGATGTGAGGGAAAAAAAAAGAAGTAGGTCACATTAGATTGGGTAGAGAGAAGTGATGGGAGGGGAGAGGAGGGGAAGTGGGGAATGGAAGGACAGCAGAATAAAATAGACATTATTATTGCTGTGGATGTATACGTGACTGCATGACCAATGTGATTATGCATCCTGAACACTCAGAAAAATGAGAAATTATATCCCATCTGATTCAAATGTATGGTATGTCAAGATCATTGTACTGTCATGTGTAACTAATTAAAACAAATTAAAAAAATTTAAAAATATGTAACCCTATTACAGTACCCAAAATTTTCAGACTGAAATCCTGTAGAAGGTAGAGGGTACCCTTTTCAAAACCACTAAGTGCCTCAGAATAATAGAGTGTGTTTGAAGGCATATGCAGCTTATAGCCGGTTAAGTGACATTTTGCAAACAAAAGTAAGTCGGTGAAAGAGGACGTACTCCCTCACATAATTTCATGGAAATAACCACTTGAATATCCTTGCTCATAATAAGTAAATTTTCTTACATCGGTTCTTCCAACCATTTGAGAATGTGGTTGATGTCTGGCACTATGTTGGTAGTGAGCAAGCTTTACAGCTGTGCTATCACATACTTCACCAAATTCAGACTACCTTTCTAGAATCATGATCTTTTAGTTTCCAAATGGTTCCTCCATATAAAAAGAGATTGTCAAACTCCATAAAAAGATGAAACATGAAAAATCTAGAGCATGTGGAAAAACCCTTTAAAAAAAATAGTGAGGGCCAGGGTGTATCTCAGTGGTAGAGTGCTTGCTTAGCATGCATGAGGCCCTGGATTCAACCCCCAGCCACCTGTGCCTGGGGCCAAGCCCACCCCAACACTTAGAGCATCTGGGGTGACAGTATGGACAGTGGCCCATGCGTCCTGTGTCTAGATTTTTTAAGGTTAAAATTGAAGTCCACACACTATCAAATGCAATATGTTCTATCCTCTTACCTTGACCAAAAAATAAAATACTTTCCATAATAACACAAAGATTGAAGTCACTCATTTTAGTTACCTCCAGAGATATGCTAAACAATAAAGCTTTGGCATATTTGGCAATGGAACCCATGAAAATGCACGAAGATCTCCACACCTCCATACAGAAGCGTGCATTCTCCTAGTCCAAGCTTCAATCCAGCTCTTTAAGGAATCGGCTGACCTGCAGGGCTAGACGTTCTCAAGTTGCCCAAAACCAGATCCCATGTGAATGTAGATACGACACTATTCTTTCATCATTTTGCAGGACTGGAAACCAGATTTCTTTCCTCTTGCTTGATCAGACATAAGAGGACAGCCTAGTTAATGAATGACTTGGACCACACAGAGAACAGGCTTCACAGCTGCAACCACATCTAACAACAATCCCCCCATTGTACCATCAGGTACTAAGCAAAGAGGGGCCATAGTGGAGCTCTGTGTTCTTCCCTGCCAGAGATCAGAATGTCCTGAGTGTGCATTCACTAGTGTAACCAAACATTTGTATGTGCTTTCAGCTCTTCCCTGGTAACATGCTTGGGATAAGTCTCCAAGAGTGGAGTAAGTGGGTCCCCCATAGAAGACTGTAATTCCCACTGGAAGTGTATGAGACTCGTTTCCCTTCACCTTTAGAAACTTAATTATTATAATTTTCACCATTTTCAATGACTGATAAATGAAAATTCCATTTCCTCACTTCCTTCACTACATTATTAGTATGAATCTTAGGGTCTTGTTGACATGCTTTCTATGAGCCATGTCTTACTTTGCCTTACCACACGCCCCAGGGGAAGGAGACAGCAGATAACTTGTCCATATTTATTATATTAGCTGATGATCCTTTTAAAACCAGGCATATGTCACAACTTGTTTCTAATATGCTGGGTCTTTAACTCACATGCGATTGGAGGCTAGGGACACAAGTTTTGATGTCTTAGGGATAGCAGAGGGGGAGGGTGGAGAAAACTGCTATCTAGTCAGAAACCAATCTGGGAAGGCTCCTTCTTTCAGTTTCAAAAATCTGTTCTTTTCTTCTCACTTCATTCACCTATGGCCTTTCAAAAATCTTGTTTTTGATATCTATTTAATATTGTGACAATGCTCATAAGTGGGAAAAATACAAGTTCTATAAAATATTATCTCAACTTTGTTAAAAATGAATAAGAGTGTGAATCCATACATAAATACAAGTTTTTACGTATATAAATAAAAGTAACCTGAAGAAAATACAACAAAAATTAATAGTAAGTTTTGCTAGATGATTTTAATTTTCCTCTTTATATTTTTCTATATTTTCCAATTTTCCTGTGTTGCATTAATAATTAGAAAAAAGTTCCAAAATGTTATAAAGAGTGACTGGACATGTAATCTCTGCATTTATATAACACAACACTTTTTCCATCTTTATAGTTAAGACCAAATCCATTATCAAAAAGGACACAGAGAGGGGCTGAGATTGTGGCTCGGCAGTAGAGCACTTGCCAAGCACATGTGGGGCCCTGTATTTAATCCTCAGCACCACATAAAAATAAATAAATAAAATAAAGTTTAAAAAAATGTATGTATGTATATGGATGTATAGTCAACCTTATATGTCTGAGGGTTCTGTATCCACAGATTCAACCAACCTTGGATCCTTGGATTAAAAATACTAAAAAACAAAACAAAAATTGCATCTGGAGCTGGAGATTCAACTCGGTGGTAAAGCAAGTGTTTAATAAGATGCAGGAGGCCCTGGGTTTAATCCCCAGAATGCATAAAACATTGTATCTGTATTGAACATGTGCAGACCTTTCCTCTTGTCATTAGTCTGCAAACAGTCTAGTGTAACAACTATTTACACTTATAGTATAGAGATATTATAAGTAATCTAGAAAATAATTTAAAGTATACAAGAGGATTTTTGTAGGTTATATTCAAATAGAATGTCATTTTATATAAGACACTTGAGCATCAATGGATTTTGATACTTCAGGGGTCCTGGAACATGGGTATGAAGGGACAACTATATTTAGTAGGTGTTCCTTATTACAAATCAGTATAAATGTCAAGTCTTTTTTGTTTGTTTCTTTTTTTTGGCCAAATTCTTCATTTTAATTCTTTTCTTTCTTTTGAGATACTTCCTTAATATTCTTTAAACATAACTTAATTTTGAACCACATTTAACTGTAAAAAACAAGACTTTTGGGGCTGGGGTTGAGGCTTAGTGGTAGAGCACCTGCCTCACACATGTGAGGCACTGGGTTTGATCCTCAGCACCACATAAAAAAATAAAATAAAATAAAGACATTGTGTTCATCTATAAATAAATAAATATATATATATATATATATATATATATGTAAAACAAGACTTTTCACAGAGAACTCACCAGGTGTCCTTACCTGGCATCACAGGAATGATTTGGCTCTCTGGTCCCCAGGAGGTGGAGTGAATTCTCTTCTCTGAGACTGATGAGGTGACCAGCAGGTTGGGGGCAGTGACTTTCTGGGACTTTTCCAACAATGAGTGCTCCCTTGCATGTTCACTCAGGCCCGTTGTGTCTGGCTGGGCAGGACTAGCTGGCGTGTGGCTCACCATCTTGTGGTCAAGGCCCACTGAAGTATACAAGAAATTAGTTAGTTTCTGGATTTCTGAACTTTTGTTTTTAGTACCAGGGATTGAACCCAGGGTTGCTTAACCACTAAGTCACATGCTAGCAGCCCCCACGCCAACTTAAAAAAATATATTTTATTTACAGACTGGGTCTTGTTGAGTTGCTCAGGGCCTCAGTAAGGTTCTGAGACCGGCTTTGAACTTTTGATCTTCCTGCCTCAGCCTCCTGAGCTGCTTAGATTACAGGTATGCACCACCAAGCCCAGCTTCTTTTCTGAACTTTAAAAACCACTACCTTTTCAGGTGATTTAAAATCATGGATATTTGGGACTAATAATCCACGAATCTAACATGTAAAAAACCCCACAAAAACTTATTTTTAGCTTTCAATGGGTAATTGGCTTTCTCTTCTTCCAGTAATTTAGCTTTCCAAATATTATTAAAAAATCAATATGTATACAACCAGAGATATGAAAAATTATGCTCTATATATGTAATAAGAATTGTAATGCATTCTGCTATCATATATAAAAAAAGAAAAAAATCAAAAACATAAGAAATGGACACAGACAAAACTTAAACTTTATTCTTTGTGACTCTCTTCTTCCTCAAACCAGTACTTCCTTAACCCATTTTGTTCCATTATTCCAGATGTAGGACACCTATAAAAACTTAAATACAGGGCCACATTTTGTAGTGTATGTCTGTCTATAATCCCAGCTGCTTGGAAGACTGAGGCCAGCCTCAAAAACTCAGCAGGGCCCTAAACAGCTTAATGAGACCCTGCTTCAAAATAAAAAATAAAAAGGGCTGGGGATGTGGATTAGTGGATAAGCACTCCTAGGTTCAACCCCAGTACCAAAAAAAGGAAAAAAAAAAATCTTAAATACAGTATGTAATATATATAATCATATTATAACAATTATAATATAATGCTAATGAATATTAACCAGTATAATAGTACTTATTATTATTATTATTATTTCCCACCTATTTTAATGCATCTGTATCAATTTTTTTTGAACTATTCACAGCGAAAAACTTGGGATCTAATGAATCAAACCTTTTACAGCTCTTTTTTCTTGCATGCATGTGACACTGTAAGACTCAGACATACTCTAGTGCATCACGAATGTTCTTTAAAAATGATCAACACAAAATGTTAATTCACTTCAGTTTTTTTTTAAAGTCATATGTTATGCTGTATTTTTAGGATGGAAAAATCTTTGGAAAATTTAAAAAAACATACGCAATACCCAAAACTTGGCATTTTCAACTCAGGCTAGAGACTCAGTGAATCCCCGCTTACGGAAAAGCTTCTTCACATAGTTACAAGGCACACCAGGCAGAGGAGGAACACTGCATTCCATTTATCCTGAGAACACAGACAGCCCTACTCCATCCCTTCAGCCCCCTGCCTGGCCAGGCAACCTGGTGGACTCACAGTTTTGACAGAAAGCCTCGTCAGACCCATCAGGACATTGCGGCTTGCCATCACACGCCAGGGAGATATCAATGCAGCAGCCATTGTCACAGAAGAAGTGGTAGCGTGAGCAAACATTCAAGCACCCTGTTTGTAAACAAGTCTCAAGTCACAGGGGTGCAGGAAAAGTTGAGACTTCCACCGTGTCCCGATGAACAGATGCCAGGGAAAGGGGAAATGCATTCAGGTTAAGAGAGTGGCCAATGAGGAAAACCTAACAGAGCGCAGGCCACGGGTTCTGGAAAGGTTAGAGGGTCTCTTGACCCCCTGAGTGAATTCCCAGGAGTCCCCATGGCTCTCCGCCTGAGGGCTGTTCTTCAAGACAATGTGGCCGAGAAGGCGGGAACTGAGGAGCAGCAGCTCTGGCTCCTTGGGCCACCCAGCCATCTTCCTTCAGCTGTCCCACTCTGCATTCATTGTTCACCCATCACTGAATCCTCTTCCTCTGTAGGACCAACAGTCACCAACAGTGTTCCACCACTTGGCTGTTTTGATAGCTGCACTTTTTTTTAAATGCTGAGTCTTACACTCTTGTTTCTTAAATAATGCTTCTTACTGAGATTATATTTCTACTGTTGAATCCCATTTATTGACAACATAATGTCCTTGGTGCTACAGAGAACAACAGAATCTTTAGCTACTGGTTTTATAAATTTATTTTCACAATTACGACATTTTTCTCTGCTTTGGAGTTCTTAGGAGAATTTAATCTATATTGCAACTACAAGAGCTACAAATATTTTCATGAGAGGCATTTCTCTTCACCCTGGATTAAGCCAACTTTACTAGACCTACCTACACAAGAATCAGGTGACTGTCTGGCATTAATAATACAGGTGAAAGGTATCCACCTAGAATTAGGTCATAAGGTATTCCACAATTTTATAGGAAAGAAATAATGGAATAGACAATTCTCTCAGGAACAGGGAGAGTGGCAAATTATATGATATTCCACCAAGGATGGTGGCTGAGCAGAGTTTACATCCCCAAGTTAAATCTTAGACACATATTTTATTGAAAAGCAGTTAAACTAAGAGGTGGAAATGTTTATCTAGGAGCAAGGCAACTTGCAGACATCTTGGAATAGGAGGAAAAAAATGAAAACAAAAGAAATGGTGATAGGAGCTCTGCAGGAGGCAGAGGAAGCCAAGAGCCTGCTGCTATCACAGAAACTTGGGCCTGCCAAGGAGTGTCACCTCCAGCCCCTGGGAGCATCAGGACAAAAAGCAAAGGGGATCTTTGACCAAGTAGGATGCAGTTACTTACCATGTTTCTTTAATTCATGATATGAAAATCCTAGCTATCTAAAGGTTTTACTTACTTTGAGGTAGTTTTAGAATTAGGTCCATATTTAAAATTTGTCTCTAGACTAGCAATCTCCAAACCTTTTTGATCATATATCATGATCAGTAATATATTATTGAACACATATCTAAGATTTATTTATAAATAATATGCATAGAGTTTCAGTATCTTTCCTACCCTTAAAATGTTCTGAACATCTCCGAGGGGTCCAATCTGGAGACCACTGATCTAGATCATATTGGAAGTGCTTTTTGGCTTGCTATTTGAATAGAAGATTTTTTTTTACCCAGACATGAAAAAGGTATTAAAAATACTGATATATTCAAAATTGAACCTGGTTACTATCATATAATTAGGGGTATATGCTTGTCTGTTTTCATGCTAGTAGGTGCCATTCTTAGATACCATAACAATGGGGACATTAATCCCAATATTAATACATATAATAAAGAAAACAGAAACACTACTGCCTCTGCTTTTCACTATTTATACCAGATGTTCCCTTAACTTTAATTCATTGCATGTTCTTTCAATATAACCAGTAAGTGATTCCAGGTAATAGTAGCACTACAATGATATTTTAAAATTGCCTATATAAAGTTACATACACAAGACCTATACCAAAGTGGCCTTTCTGTAAATGATTCATATCACTCTCTGTCACTTCAAATATATTTTATTATCATCTTGGAGAAGGACCAGAAATTTACAACTGGTCATTTACCTGGAAAGCTGGACTGAGTAAATAAATCAGGGGGGAGGTGTCAACCATCTGCCTATGTCAGCCCAGGCCCTTCTTCCCTTGTAGGCACCCAGGATGTGCAGAAGCAATCCTCTTCTGATTTCTGTGCAAATGACACACTATGTGCATCTTCTTCCCAAGAGCACTCTCCTCCCAGAATCAGAACCAGCCTCAGTCCCCACCCAGGTGAGCCCCCCGGCCTTGGGCCTGTACTGGAGAGTTATGAACATCCTGGTGCTGAGCTCCTAGGGGTCTTCTGCATGCCTAGCCTCCAAGGTAACTCCAAGGTAACAATGTCCTCCATAGCTGGCAGGCTCTCCTTTATGACCCAATACATCAAGTTTGATCAAATCTGGACTATACTGGATGGACTCACTATCCCCTGTGACCTCCTGGTGCCAGTGTGGACAGTGTCTGGTGTCTGGCCTGTCCGTGTACAGCTAGTCCTCCTTCCTCATAGTAAGCTTAAACTTGGCCAGAAAAGGCTCACATGCCAATCAAAATTTTAATGCTGCTTATGCAAATTATCAAGGTTGCCAAATCCTTAAGATTCTAATATCTCTAGCTGTCTATAAAACTTCATTTCCAATACGTACACTTAACGCTTTTAATGCAAAACCAAATCCACAATATAGAAGTAAATCACAGTCTTATTCCAGTTCTTGTACCCTTATTCTTCAAACTGCTGGCTCAATGACTATCCAGATGCTGAATGTTGAAGACTGTATTTAAGCACATCAGAGACTTGCTGCAGTTTGCTAGACCTATAGCTAGTGAAGGCCAAGTTTTGTGAGACTAGATGCTTCAGGAGGAGGGTGGCCACATCACCTGAATGTAGTGCTCTGTTCCCAGTGCTTAGTACAGTTCCTGTAGACGCTAATGTCTGCTGAGTGAATGGGAGGATCCCCAAATGTACAGTATCTCAGCACTTCTCCAGAAGTGAGTTGTGCAGGACTTCCCTCTGCAATACCACTGTATCTTCAGCACTGAAAAATTTCCATGTAATGTAATGTAATGTAATGTAATGTAATATATATATATATGTGTGTGTGTGTGTGTGTGTGTGTGTGTGAATATATATTTTAACTTGATGAACTAATCTTAGAAATGCAGATATTTCAAAAAGAAGCATAGATGAATGAAGTAAATGAGTATTATATTGTTCAACAGAACATGAGAACCATCAAATATATTTTAAATTGTATTGTTAATGTATCTATACTGTGGTGTAAAGTGTGCATGAAAATTTTTAAGTAATGCTTTTCAACTGACCTGTGTACTCTGCATATATTAAGTTGTTTTAACTGTACTCCCTAGCCAGACTCTCTTTTTCCTTCCTTAAAGTTTCTGAAATGAATATTCTATTAGCAATTGATTGTTCCCAAGTGCTAAGTCTTTCTTCTATCATGTGGTATCATGCCCTCCCCACCCCCATATTTTATTTTTGATTGACAAATAATAATATTACATATTTATGAGATGATGTTTTATTTTTTATTTTTTCTTAAATTTTTAATATTTATTTTTTAGCTTTTGGCGGACACAACATCTTTGTTGGTATGTGGTGCTGAGGATCGAACCCGGGCCGCACGCATGCCAGGAGAGCACGCTACCACTTGAGCCACATCCCCAGCCCCATGAGATGATGTTTTATTTATTTCTGGTGATATGATGTAATTAGATGTAAGTGTGGAGTGATAAAATCAACTAATTAACATATCTATCACTTCAATTACTCATTTTTTTGTGGTGAAAACATTTAAAATCTACTCTTTTAGCAATTTTGAAATATACATTATTGTTAACTGTAGCTACCATGCTATACAATAGATCACTAAAACTTATTATTTCTGTCTAAATGAAACTTTAACCAATGCAGCCTACATCACCCCAGACTCTAGTAACCACCATTCTAGTCTCTGTTTTTATGAGTTGTTTTAACTGTATTCATAACGGCATACATACATATAGCTTTGAACATACATATCCAAAAGACCTTCCTATCTTTGAACAAATCCTTCTTCTGGAAAAGCCAGGAATTGTCTTTTATGAAGGCCAGTGAGGAAAGCTGAAATATCTATGAGTTCCAGGAGCTCATACCTTCTATTCTCATCCCCTGGGAGTATTTCCTCCATCCCAAACAGTTATCCCAAAATATAATGGAGCCTGTGTTTTTTATTATATTCTTAGTAAAAACTCTGTCATTCAATAACCACCAAAAATAAAACAGAAGAGCCCATGGAACGCACAGGCAGAATATAAAATGCCAATGTGACCCCACCCTTCCAGTTGGCTGTGGTAAACCAAGGGAAAATATTCTTACCTCTTGTGGAGTAGGTCCTGGGAAGCACTGTCACGGACACATTGTCGGAGCTTCTCTGACCAGCGGTGTCAGTCACGGTCAGCTGGAAGGTGTATGTTCCTTCCTGTAGGTGGGTCAGCTTCAGGGTTCCTGGTTGAGGCACCTGGTGCACAAATGGGATGCTTCATTTTAGTGAGGAGGTCTGAGCATGAAGTCCATCATCCTCATGAGCTAGATGTCAGTGTCGTCCTAGAAGCAGTTCCCTGACCTGCCCCTCTACTCCAGGTCCACAGCTGCTGAATACTAAGTCCCAAGCTATTTGGCCCCATCTTGTAGCCACCAATGTTATCCCAACTGACAACAGCCTTGATTGACCACTCCATTGTTTGTCCTTAATAGCGGCTGTTCCAAACCACCAAGCTCCGTATTCAGTATCGAATCCCTTCCCTCTCAGCAGGTTATGTCATCTACTTCAGGGAGAAAATCAGAACCATGACTGGCTGCACTACCCACCTCATCCTGGGCATGTCCCTGTACTCACTGCCACCTCCTGCCTGACACCTGTACAGGATGAACTGTCCCTCCTGTGCTGGGGCTCAATTCTTCTTTTTTAGTCCTTGACTTTCCTTCTGTGACCTTCAGAACAATGACCCACCAATTAATTTCTCTTTCAAATGGCTCTATTATTACTATGGATTCCCGACAGGCTTCTACACTGCACCTGCTGCTTCCCTAGGCTCATGTTCCATTTCATCTTCACCCACCCAAGTGGCCACTCTCCCTAGACTCCCCTGAAACCATCATCTAGTTCTCGAGATCAACAATAGTTATTTATGTTTAAAATTTCCTTCTTTCCTTCCTCCCCCCCCCTCTCTTTTAGACAAGATCCTTTTTTGTGGCCCAGGCTGGTCTCAGACTCATGAGCTTAAGTGATCCTTCCACCCAGCCTCCCCAATAGCTGGGACTATTACTCTATCTAAAAAAGTTGGTCACTCCTGTCTTTTTGAACCCCTTGCTTCTTTGATCCGTGTTTTTATCCTGAATTCTCCCAACCAGGCCTGCAGCACCTTCTTGAGCTTCACTTCTGCTCATGCCCTTACCCCAGAGTTTCATTTCCTGCTCTTCTCACCATTGCAGGCAGCTTCCTTACCACTGCAAAAGCAATAGGCCCAGGTCTGTGCTGTGATTCTGTCATTCCTGACATTCAGAGGAAGACTGTTTAACATCCAAATCCGTTTCTGATCCAATGAACTAATCTGGGTATTATTCTGTGGAAATGAACACTGACCTTTATGCAGTTTACTATACCGTTGCACTAACAGTCTTGAAATTACATTATTTTTATGTATGGAACCCTACAAAATGAATTACTGAATATAACTTTGGTTTAGAGGGTCTGTCCATACTATATATACCAACTAGCAGAATGCTTTATAATCATTTAGAGGCAATATAATGAGATACAGTGACCTTTGTACCTAGTGTTGCTTAATAATTACCCAGAGCTATTGTTAAGGCATGGACTTCTGTGGCATGGAGAGTCTGAGATCATGGGATCTGGAGAATGAGACACTTAACAAGCACTCCCAGGCTGCCCACTGCTCTGGATGAAACACTGGTGAAATGGTTCAAAGCACAGACAATGAATGCCATGAAGCCAGGAGTTGGTTGGGCATCAAAGCTCAGAGTACCAACGTGAGACTAGGCCTGGGGTGTGCTTGGAAGCCTCTTTTCCCACACTGGACTAGAAGGACAGAATATCCCTGTGCAAGGGACCAACCCCTCCATTTAGGCTTGGCATACCCCCAGGCACATCGTCCCAGTGCAGGAAACACTCAGACTCAGACCATAACAATCACCTTCAATGTCCTGGGTGCACTAAAAAATTTAGATCTATTAAGATTACATATCCCTTCCCTGGCTCTTCTATTCATTTAGATAACAAAAGCTATCTTTGCCTCGAAATCAGATATTTAGATGGACACTTTCCCCTCAAGGCAGCAAGTACTCTTCTAAACATTTCCTCATATTAATGTGACACTAGAAAGAAGATTCAAACTATTTCAAAAACATGCTCCAAATTTCAGGATAAAAACATAAACATATACTCATGTACACACAACATATCCAATTTGGAACTCGAAGAGAGATATGCTTTACCTTTAATAAAACAAGAGGTGAGATCTGCTTGAGTATGGTGGTGCATGCCTGTAATCCCAGCCACCGAGGAGGCTAAGGCAGGAGGATCATGAGTTCAAAGCCAGCCTCAGTAACTTAGTGAGGCCCTAAGTAACTTAGTGAGATCCTGTCTCTAAATAAAATATACAGAAGAGCTGGGAATGTATTTCAGTGTTAAATGATTCAGGTTCAATCCCTAGTACCTACCCCTTCACCCCCGCCAAAAAAAAAAAAGTGAGATTCTCTATTTGGCAGTAGCAGAGCCTTTCTGATACAACTTGATCTCCTTAACTGAGATTTCAGTGGCTAGAAATTCATGTTTGGGAGAATACAAAATAATTATGACCTGTTTTAAAAAATTATGTCCAGCATGTAAGCTAGTAGGCAATTGGTTTTGATTTAATGATAAAGTTGTTAAGGTAAACAGAATTCATCCATTAGTAAGCTTCCATTACACCTGGCATTCTATAATTGCAATCAACTGAATGTCTGTGTCCTCCAAAATTCATATGTTGAAACCTAATCCTCAATGTGATGGTGTTTGGAAGTGGGACCTTTAGGAAATGTTTAGATCCTAAGGGTGGTACTCTCATAAATGGCATTCGGCTCCTCATACCAGAAAGTTCTTTTGCCCCTTCTGCCATATGAGGACATGGCAAAAAGATGCTGTGAACTAGAAAGCAATCCTCACCAGACATTGAATCTGATAGCATCTTGATTTTGGACTTGCTAGTACCCAAGACTGTGAGAAATAAAATTTCTGTTTATAAACCACCCAGTTATGGTGTTTTTTTGTGAGCATCCCAAGTGGATTTGATTACTTGATTTTTAACATTTGATTAATATTAATTAATTCACTGATTTCTGATCCCGAATCTTCCTCAACAACATTGTTCATGTCCCTAAATGAAAATACTCTGATGTCTCAGAAAAAGGGTGATTTTATCTGAGTCCCAATTTTCCTGTTAGAAAATTTGGAGTGTGAAACCAGGCTGTGTAAGCTAAAGGAATCAGAGTGGTAGCCCTTAAGGATGGTTATTTACTGTTAAGGAAAAATTCTCAAAATGGTAAACCATGACTCCTACACAAATGTAATATGAACATGTGTCCAAAATTTTATTTAACTCATGAATTAAAAAAGAAACTAATAATATGTTAAACTGATTAAGATGATAATCTAGAGAATAGACATATATAATAGTCATGAATGCAGATACAAAGTTGCTAATAGATACAAAATAGAAATGAGTTTATTAATAGGTACTGAAATTTATTACTAGATGGATTAGTAACTACAAGTACTAAAATGTCATGTGGAAATCCTCTTGTCTCCAGAGTGAAAAATCAATTGCATCTATATATGAAAAAATGTATTTTCATTTTTACAAACAAGAATCATTTGCATGACAACGTTCAAATGCTAACCATGGAAGGATCCTCGAACCAACTCCCAGTGTTCCATTGAAAGGTGCTCAGTAATCTTTTGGCCGTTTCAAGGTCTTTTATAATTTTCTTGACAATCTTAATCCACACAGTGTGGATGAGTCTACATGGGAAGTTGTTCTGAGAATTCAGATAGGTCTAAATTGCCTAGCACTGAGTCAGGCTCCTGGTAGCTACAGTTAGGATGATGTCAAAGTAGGACAACCAGTATTTACTTTGGGGGTCATTCATGAATGTACACCATTGTAAGAGAGACACAATTTGATATCAGAAGACTCCCATAATGTTGGTTTTGTCACTTAGATGATGATTTGGTAATGTTAGAACTGCCTGCCACTGTTGTTATATACCTGGCTGGGGAATTGGTCCAGTTTCCTCTTGATAACACAATAATCAGTCTTAAATGGTTATGCATAATATCTAATTTTATTACTCCTTTAGAAATATCTTCAATAAACTAAATACCAAATCATTAGCATTATTTTTATTTATTACTCATAGGTGCAATTTATCTCTCACAGAATAGTTTTCAATAGCAAGTATGAAAAGCTAGATGATGATGGAGGCATAATTAGCAGCTTCTTGAACAGATGTATCCCTAGAGTGCCAAGTCATAGTCAGTGTTCATCCTGAGGAAATTTTCTAGTGGTATGATTGATGACTTGTCCATATATCTTTCCTGATTAACTTGAATTCTCAAAATTTCAATTAAGATAAATTTTAATAAAGGGGGCACTAGGAAAGAATAGAGTTACTTTGGATTAGGCAGAGGGGAGTGAAGGGAGGGGAAGGGGTATGCAGGTAGGAAGGATAGTAGAATGAATTGGACATTATTACCCTGTGTGCACATATGACTACACAACCAGTGTGATTCTTCATCATGTACAACCAGAAGAATGAGAAGTTATACTCCATTTATGTATGATGTGTCAAAGTGCATTCTACTGTCATGTGTAACTAATTAGAACAAATTAAAAAACTGATAAAAAGATAAATTAATCTTGCAGTTGACACAAACATAAAAAACAATAAATATGATGGGACACTCAAAATTATTTCTGTTGTAGAAAAAAACTCCAAAGTTGAAATGTAAGAAGGATAAACAGAAGGTTGTATGCTCAGGTTCAATAAATCAATTATAGAAACACAGAAAAGGGGAGACGATATGACAGCAGTCATGTGGAAAGATAATGGGAAAAGTTTCAGCAAGAATCTGTTGTGTGATGTAGCTATTAAAATAGTTAATGGAAATTAAACTTCACTAATAGCAGTAGGGACAATGTCTAGACAACAGGAAGTAACAGGGTATCAGGAAGAACCACAGCATGAATATCGAATTCAATTGGGGGTACCAGACTTTAAGAAAGGTGTGGACTAATCTAAGAAAATCCAGACTAGGCTGGATGCTGGATAGTGTGAAAATGGGCTGAAGGGATTTTACACAGAACAAAAAAATATATTCAGTGTTTTTCCATAAGGAAGGTCCCGCACCAACAATACTGATAATGAGAGGGACATCCTGTCTGCCTAATAATTAAAGCTGACTAGCAATGTCATAAGACATGACGTGTAACAGTGAGCTTCCATTACCGAAAGAGTCAGGCAGATAGTGGATGACCCTTGGAAGGGATGCTGTAAGAAGGGTTCTTGTTTGAGGGACAGGCACAGTAAGATGCTGTGCAGAGATCCAGTCCAATTCAAAGCCTATGAGTAAAATCAGTGTATGCCAGTGTTATGTGACTGGCTTATTATCATTTTTGTTTTTGTTTCACTAGAGCACAAATTGGTGTTTTGTTCACCTTCTTCCTCCAGCTCCTCTCAAGGGAGTGGTCTGGATGAAGTTTATGTGCCTCAACCAGGACATGCTCCTATCTAGAAAGGGTCCTGACTTGTCTCATGACTCAAGACCCAGTGCGTGTAGGCAGCCCCTGGACAGATAGCTCTGTCAGTGCAGCAAATCCAGCTGTGCCCAGACGAGCCTGATGGAGAACAGCACGGGGCACCTGAGCAGGAAAGCCTGACACCATGCTTGCTCTCCTCACAATGGTTGCAAACAGTGAAACCACCAGATACAATGTTCTCTCTCTGGATCTTGTAAAGAATTAGTTCATTCTATTGCTATTTTTCTCTTAATATTCCTTGATGTTTTTCAAACTTTCTACTTGAGTCTTGAAGCAAGAAAAAAGAAAAACCTTTAAAAAGTAATCTGATTCATTGAAACAAAACATGTTTTCTTCTTTGAAGTACTCTTGTCAAGAAAAAGTAGAGGAATGAGGCAGGCTTCAAAATAAATGCTCAAAAATCACTGAAAAAAATCAAGGAAAGTAAATGTATAAAAGCAACCATGTTTTCTACAATCAATCCTACATTTTCTCCATTTTATAGCTCTTCTTCTAACTCACAGGCATTGGGGAAACATGAGCAGAAGGACACTACAGAAGACCATTTTTCCAGAAACCTCAGTTTTCATTACCAAGGATGACACGAGTTACCTTCATGTCCACTGATGGGTCACCCTGCAGCAGTGTCCACTCATACTGGATGATGGCATGGTCATCTGTGCTTTCACGGCCATCCAGAATCACCCCATCTGTGGGTAGATGCAAAATCACATCCTGCCCAGCCTTGCTAAGTGGAGGTTCATCCTTGTCTATGAAAGAAAATAAACAATCATAAGTCTGTTTTTTCTAATTTATGAAGAGTGGTTTGGTATTGACTAGATTTGGTCCAGCAAAGAACTGCTGAGAGAATGAATAACTTGAATTTATTTTCCTATTGATTTTCATTGTGTTCTCTTTACATAATAAAGAAAAAATTATGAATATAGAAATTTGGCTATGATGTATGCAGAAGGTAAGGTATGGCATGCTGACTACTAGCAGTAGCTGTGGACAAAGTAGAGAGGGAAGAAAATGTGCCAGGGCCCACCAACCTGTAAATCTGGAGAAGTCGTTATATTCTCTGAATTTTTCACTTATTTATAAATGATTTAAGTTCAAAGGTCTACTAAATGAATTGATTAAAAAAAAAAATTCCTGAAACTAACCTCAATGAAACCAACTTTACTTCTAGTACAGATTTTATTTTTTCTTGTCTTCCAGTTTTTAATGTACAAGTATTATAAAGTATTCAATGGATGGGAAATATATTAAATTTAAATATATTAAAGTAAACACCTCCCTACCTAAGGAAAAACCTGTTCTTCTCCCTTTTCTATCTCTGAGCAAAGACTGAACAACTGATGTCTTTAATCTGCATCTCGCCACGAGGACAGATATGATACAATAGGTCTTTTCTAGAAGTGTGGACTTCCCTTTGGTTACAAAAGTTTCATAGTTTTCACAAAAGGTTTCCACTGTATAATTCTGAAAAACATTTTATAATCCAGCAGTTAGACATTACAGTTAGCAGCTATTTGCATTAAAATTTGCTTTAAAATGCTATTTTCCCCAGAATAGTGGCTCATGCCTGTAATCCCAGTGGCTCAGGAGGTCAAGGCAGGAGGATTGCAAGTTCAAAGCCAGCCTCAGCAATTTAGCAAGGTCCTAAGCAATCTAGTGAGACCCTGTTTCTGAATAAAATATATATATATAAAAAGGGCTGGGGATGTGGCTCAGTGGCCCTGGGTTCAATCCCCAGTACCAAAAAAACAAACAACAAAAACAAAAAACTATTTTCAAGTAAATGAACTACAATATGCCTAAATGATATAAAAAGCCACAAACTCTAGTAATTTTTAAAACCATCCAAAGAGTTTACATCAAAGATATAATATGGAATGATCAGGTAAGTTTGAAATATCTCACATTATAAAACCAATTAATCTTGCCTCTCCTGAAAGAAAACCATTTTAGTCATTTACTTTCACTTACATCAGTTTTAAGATATGATTTAAGATATGAACATAATGAAATTCTCTTTTTTAAAAAAATTTTTTTAGTTGTAGCTGGATACAATACATTTATTTTATTTTATGTGGTGATGAAAATCAAACCCAGGGCCTCGCAGGTGCTAGGCAAGTGCTCTACCACTGAGCCTCAAGCCCAGCCCCCATAGTGAAATTCTTATACCCATTAAATTGACCTGTGATATGTTTGGAATAACAGAGATAATGTTCCAGTGATACCATAAAATGTATTTTAAAATAAGCCAGAGCTTATCTACCCAGAAACAACCCTTAAAGTAAGTAAAAGACAACAGGAAAAGGTGTGTGCTACCACTTAACAATGGTTGACCTGCTAATGAAGAACAAGATAAATATAATTTTGAGTTTTCCTCATAAAAATGTAATAATCCTATGTTAAATACTATGGAAACATTGATTGTTTTTAAAAACTAAACAGTTGGTAAGACCTACAGAGGTGAAATAAGACTTGCACCAATTTTAGACTGAGCATATCAAACTGGGATTTTACCCAGAGAAGAATAAGTTAGCTGGCCTCATTCACAACATACTGCTGTGAACAGAACCTTCAAGACAAGGAAGGTGTTTGGGTGTGAACACAGACTAAACTGAGAAATTAGAAAGACCCTGAAGTGAGATATGGAGGCAGGGCCAGACTAAGGACAGAGGCTTGGAAACGTGGTAAAAGCCATCATGGGATTTTTAAGATGTCACACTTTAGAAAAAACTTACCCACAATCCCAATATGATTATTGTTATTTTTGGTCTGTACTGTTCTAATTTTTCTCCATAGCATGCTGATGATCATATATATGATATATATAATTATAGTTCTGTAATTATAAGTGTTGCCATTTATTGGGTGACTTCTTTCTACCAGGAACCACACTAAGTGCTTCATAGGCCTAACCTCACTAAAATTCTGAGGTAGGTACTATGATCTGCATACTACTGATAAGGAACCTAGGCTCAGAGAGGCTATGGTTGCTGAAAATCACACATTCAAGTGCTCAGTTTTTCAGCTCAGATGTCAGCCCAGATATTTCTAACTCAAAGGCTCCTTCTACTATACTCTGAGGTACCCTAAGTGTATCCCAGTTACCACAAATATAATTTCACATTCAGAATTGAATCTACTAGCTTATGGATATATATTTATTCCACCTATTAATATTTATTTACACATATAGAACTGCCCATGTAATTACAGAAATTTTAGAATTGCCATTTAAATTTCCTAATTCTTACTATTGGACACTTACTTTGTTACCCAATTTCCCTCACCATTATAAATAATGCCATACTAAACACTTTTTTCTTAGCATGGATCAAATAAATGAATATTGTAATAGTCTCTGCTAAGTATTTCCCAATTGGTTTCCAAGGGGATGGTACCAATTTACAATCTCAGTGACTATGTAAGAGTACATTAAGTTTTCCACATTCATGCCAAGTTAAGATTATACTTATTTTTGCAAATTTAATAAGCCCGAGCTGGCATTATTGATATTTGTTTTGATTACTTCAATGGCTGAATCTTTTTATATGTTCATCAACTATACTTCCTCTTTTGGAAACTGTTTGGTCATGTCCTTCACACACTTATTTTTGTTTTTCTTACTGATTCATATGCTCTATTAATAAATATTTTAAATTCATATTTTCCTAGATTCTTGTTTGCAATTTCTTTTGTTTCTTGACATAGTTTTTATAAATATGTCCATAATGTATCCTTTTCCTTTATCATCTCTTGAATTGACTAGAAAGTTATATTTCTTACAGATATATAACAGTAGTTTTATTTTTAAGTTTCCTATCTATGGAATAAACTATGGCTTAATTTAGAAAAAGATTCTTTAATCCAGCTAGAATTCATGTGTGGTTAGGGTTGAGGTCTAAAATGTATTTCCCCAAACACTGCTAACTAGTTATATTATTTATTAAATGTAAACATTTATTTATAACAAGAGAGATGAAAATGTGAGAAAGTAAGGTCCTTGGAGGAGATTGGCTACCAGCTGGGGAGGGATTAACCTTGACAGGATGGCCAATTTCTTCCTCTGCTCTTGGAGCAGCTGAGAGACAGGCTAGGGGTAGCAGCAGGTGATAGGCAAAGGGGAGAGCAGAACTCTGCCTATTGCTTTGAGTTTCCCTGACACAGAAGGGGATGACTTCCCAAATTCTTCCCAGAGATACTGGATTTCAAGCTATACAGTGGAACAACATTAAAGTTCTGGCTCTGAGTTCTGGGAGGTTACAGTCTTAGCCTCTCCGTGAACCAAACTGCTCCAGTGCCCACCTATCCCTCCTTCCCTCCTATCCTCACAGTCAGTCCTCCTACCCCACCAGCCAACTGCACAACCCAACCAAGGTCCTATATTGATATCACGGACATGTGTGCCACTTTGATCATGCACAAGGTATGTCTATCCTTGATCCTCATGACAATCTGAGCTGGAAGAAAAGTACATACACCAGTCCCAAGGGGACTAGCAGGGACTTATATGTGGAGGAGCCCCATCTCAAACCTGCTCTGCTCTTAGGATGCCCTACCAGGTAGGCTTGGTCACTTCAAGAGATCTCTTCAGCATCCTCCACTTATTCCTGCATCTCGCATCATCCCCTATAGCCACTAAGTTCCAACCCAGGAGCTGCTGGAGAAAGCACATAGCTGCTCTATGTCTCAGCTCCAAAACCCACTTGCTGTGTGACCCTCAGGCAAGAGGCTTTCTTTCATAAAGCTTTCTTTTACACTAGGGATTGTAATGGAACCTAGATCTTGAAGATGTTGTGAGTTGTGAGTTCATGTGTG
This sequence comes from Marmota marmota marmota, assembly GCF_001458135.2. Lineage (NCBI taxonomy): Eukaryota > Metazoa > Chordata > Mammalia > Rodentia > Sciuridae > Marmota > Marmota marmota. The sequence goes on from NW_025999842.1 coordinate 64,361,897, forward strand.
TGAAGAGTTTAGAACATCTCCTAACACCAAATTCAATAAATGTGGGCAACAAACAGGTTGATGCTATAAATTTGTGCTATCCCATTCCACCTAATCCTTCACTATTTCTTCCTAATCCTTTATCTGACTTCAAATAATCCTTTAACAACTTTTCTTTTCCTAGAGCTCTTCTAAACCATTTTGAAAGTCGTTGAGACTTCAATTCCAAGTGTTCATAAGATTCAGAAAAAAAGAGAAAGAATTTAAAAAAGGAAAAACTCGGTAGTCTCAGAAGCACAAAGAACTCCACGTAAAGCATCTGGGTAGGGAAACCAAACCCAGGACCCTGGAAAAACCAATCACCATCCATGCAGAGAGACAAGGTAGCCTCTGAGCCTGGCTGCACCTTGCACTTTCCCTGTTGCTGGGGACTGAAGTCTGAGTATGCCAGCATTCTCTCAGAAATGAAGATTAATCCAGTGGTTACCTCTTATCTCCAAACATCTATAAAATGGAATTCCTAGAAAAACTCTCCCTAGAGAAAGGAAGGGTAAAGAAGGAAGAATGAAGAAAAATGACTTGGAAACTTTCAGTAACTAAAAGTTTTTATTGTTAACTTCCCTGGACCTACTCTCTTCCTATTTAGTTTCCTTTCCCGTGGTTGTAGGAAGGCTCCCTTTGACTATGTCAGTTCCTCTCAGATCAGTAGTGAGAACCCAGATACTTTGTTCCCTCTGTGGGTAGAGAGGAAGGACAGCAGCCATGAGGTAAGGCTCAAGGAGGATGGTAGGGGTCCAAGTGCAGGTGCTGTTTGCTCCATATTTGGAAAAGACCACCAGGTCCTTCCCAGCATCTAGCTCAAGGTTGAGCAGTAGCAGGATGGTCTTTTGACGTTTGCTCCCCTGACAAATGTCCTAAGTTTCATCTAAGTGGATGTGAGGGAGGGAGGCAGGGCACCATAAACAAAGATTTACAGCCCTTCTCATTGAAACCAGGTGGAGAAGCCAGATTTCCAAAAAGGCTGACACTACCCTGCTCCCCAATATTGCTAATGATGTCATTTGTGTTATTATAAATCAAACATCAACTTATATGATGAAACATTGAGTCTGATGCGGGGGGGGGGGGCTCAATCAAGGTCTTAATCCTTCAGTGATGTTAATTTTCCAACAGCTACAATTTTTGTGTCTCCTGTGTGTGTCTGGACTCTCATTTTTAGAACTTGCAGAAGGTAAAGCCATGGAACTGGCACTATTTTTAGCTCTTTTAAAAAGAGACATGCTTTAAACATTCTGATTTTAAGCCACAATCAAGTCCCTTCTTTTTACTCTGTATTAAAGTGAACAGTAGTTTTCCTTCCCACTTTTGTCTGATGAAGCAATTAAGCACAGGCAGAATCTTGAGTCCTGAGAGTCATACCAAGAAAAAGGGTGGGTGTTATGAGAAAGTTCACATGTAATTAGATTTTGCTCTTGCAATTAGCTAACACAAACTGTGCCTTATAAAATCTGAGACTAAAATAAACCTTTTTTCCCCCTCTGAGCTTTTCTATTTTTTTAAAAATCAAATTTCCGCCAATCCTCTTAGATCAGCTACCCAAACCTAGAAAATTCCATATGGCAGCCCACCACTCCGGCTTCTTCCAATCTACAAGAGTTCTCAGGAACCATCGATAAGACTGAGAAATCAGCGCCATCCTTTCGGTTACCTGCAGTTTAAATTACTTGGAATTTGGAGTGAGTTGGCGAAGGGAGGCCAGTCTTTCTCCCCATGAGGGTCTCCCAGATGTTTGGAAAAGCACAGCCACCCACCAGGTGAAAGGACAGAGGTACCCAAGCAGATTGGCCACAGCAGGCCCTTCAGTCGCGCTTACCCAGCCGGGGCGAGGACCAGGCGGTGGCCAGAGCGGGGTCTCCAGCTTCCAAGTCTCCTAGCCCGGTGTCTGGGGCGCGGCTGAGACTGTAGCTGCTGAAGCCGCGATGAGGCGCGAACTTGCAGACACTGCGGCCGCGCACAGTGCAGTTGAAGAGGTAGCAGCCGAGCGCGACCGCCGGGGACACAGGCAGCCTGGGCAGCTCCACCACCGCCACCGAACAGCGCGGCTCGGAGCAGCAGGCCGCCACACACTGACGCCAGTCCCGCACGGCCGCCGGTGCTCTCAGGAAGCTGGCACCTGCCGCGATNAAGGCTGAGGCAGGAGGATCCTGAGTTCAAAGTCAGCTTCAGCAACTTAGGGAGGCCCTAAGGGAAGGACTGGGGCTGTAGCTCAGTGGTTAAGCGCCCCTTGGTTTCAATCCTCGGTAAGTATATATATATATATATATAAATCAATCAATCTGAACCCAGCAATCTCTACAGCCTGTTAGATCATGTCAAATCTAGGGGTGTGGTGCTTTACATAAGGTATAAGAAAATGCCCAACCCTGCGCCATACAAGTTAGAATTCGACACATCTGTGAGCAACTTTTATATCTTGTTTATTTTTGAATGAGTTTCTGTCGATTTGTATCCCCCCCCCCCCCATCACGGGTCATATTTTTCGCTTTTTAGCATGTGTTAACATTTTTGCCTGGAAGCTGGACATTGTGAGTTGAACATTCTTAAATGTATTTTTAAAGAAGAGAAGAATGATTATTGGGTAGGAAAATAGCAGTTTCTGCTATATTTTTTATTTCCCGAGCTGACATTTAGGAATACATCGCTTTTCAGGCCCAGAACAGAGTAGGAGGCAAAATTAGAAGGTAAAAATAGAGAAAGAAAAGGGGGAAAAAATAGCCTGATGTTTCTTGCCATTCTAAGAAAAGGAGACATTGTAAAGTTTTAAGAGAGATGTTTCTGACTTTGAGGTGAAAAAAACGTGTGCCTGGGGAAAAACCTAAACAACCCATGTAGCTTCACTTTTCTTAGTTGACTTAAAAATCACTAATTTTGGAGGTCACACAGCTGGGCAGTGCATATTAGTCTCCCACTGGTTTTGCTGTAGATGACACCTCTGAGATGGGTTATGATGGTTACTTCCCTAGATTACTCTTCAGGGATCTGAAATCCCCTTTTTTCTGAAAACACTGATTCTTCTCTTGGCCCCACAAAAGTCTGATGCTGACTGGAACAGTATGGAAATGATTGGTTTCTCTGACTTCATATTGTGTCTGTCTCCTTTGTTGCCTTAACCTATGGGTCAAAATCTAAAGCATTTGCATGTAGACATGTTGATCATTTGAGAAATGTTTTGTCCAAACTATAATAGAGGATTAACTTGACCTAGAGTTGTCTAGTCTCTTAAGACTAAAGACACCTACGATGTGATTCTGCAATCTGTATTTGGGGTAAAAATGGGAGTTCATAACCCACTTGAATCTAATGTATGAAATATGATATGTCAAGAGCTTTGTAATGTTTTGAATAACCAATAAAAAAAATAAAAATAAAATAAATAAAAAAATAAAGACACTTACTAGCCACCATAACCAGAAACAGCAGATGATGAAAGGAGTGGCACCTGGTATCCTGGAAGATCTACACTTACTCCCAGAAAAGACATGAATATTCATCCCTTTTATTAGGCTATCTCTCCACCTCATTATTGCTATCCTATATCTGTAACTCTTCTGCCTACCGGAGTTAAGAAGCAGATTTCTGAGCCAAGCTCCATTTTCTTCTTTCCTTGGTGATTGAATGAAAACTTCCTTTCTTCCCAGCACACTTCTCTTGGACAATGGTTTTTTTGTTTTTTTTTTTTGTTTTTAATGGGATGAGTTTCTGGATGTAGGCTAAGTAACAGTGCCTCTTTGTGCTAGAGGTTCTTCCACTTATAGGTATTTATTCCACACAGCTATAGCCACTTTAATATGACCTTGAAACAATATAAAGATTATTTTATTGTACTGGAATTGTAGCTCAGTGGTAGAGCACTTGTGAGACAAGTGTGAGGCACTGGATTCAATCCTAGCACCACATAAATACAAAGGCATTGAGTCCATATACAACTAAAACAATGTTTTTTAATTTTAAAAAAAGATTATTTTATTGCCATAGGCCTTGGAGAGTTTAACAGGCTTTTTATGAAGAGAAACATTCACTTATGATAAAAATGGCCCCAGGGGTATCATCAAACCTTCTAATGGCTTGTTATAATAATAATTATTGAAGTGAAATGTAAACATGTGGTAATGATATATTATTAACTACCAATGTGTATGATTTTAAAGTTTGCCGAATACTTTCATATAAGTGATTTCAAGTGGCTTTTACAGAAATTTTGAAATGGACACATGACCCTCATTCCCATCTTTGGGAGACAGTGAAAGAGAGATCAATACAGGATGAGTGGGACTAAGTGAGTCACTGAAGTTGATGTGAAGTTAGGAATTATGGCTATAAGTGTCTCCAATTGTCTGGGAAGGAAGATTCCTTTAGTAATGCAGGCACATTAAGGTAACTTCTGACCAGCTACTGACCCCACTGTCCACATTAACATAGGATTGACTTGTAGATGAAGCCCCCCCCCCTAAAGAGAATGGCCACCATGACAGTTCCAAAGAGAACCAACTAAGGTAAAAATCTTCACTGTCCCTATGTGAACCCCTGATTAGCAAAAAGAGTACAGAGAATGGAACCCATTTTTCCTGGTAAACATCAAACAGTAATGAAAATGGGGGACAGCCTTGTCTCCTTTGTCATTCTCTGTTTGGAGACGGCCCACTCTCTTTCATGAGAGTGCTTTTTGCTTAAGCTTCACTTTTCTTTTGCTTTATTTTTACCCCACTTTCACTTGTAATAAAGTTCTCTTTAGGACCTTGGTGTCTGACTTTAAATTTTCTTTTGTTGGAACACAAGAGCGAGGCTTGGAGTTTCGGCTCCCTGCTTTCCTGTGACATAGAATCAATTAACAGACTTTGACCATTCCATTTTTTCCTTGAGGATTGCTCTAAACCTATACCTGGTTTGCAACAGGTATAAAACTTGTGGTTAGGGCTGGGATTGTGACTCAGAGGTAGAGCGCTTGCCTAGCGTTTGTGAAGCCCTGGGTTCGATCCTCAGCACCACATAAAAATAAAACAAAGATATTGTGTCCACCTACAACTAAAAAAAAAAAAAAAATTAAAAACTTGTTAGTATCATTCAATAAGATTCATATCTGTACACATACCAATATCAGAAACCTTTAAAATAAGTTGCACCAATAATATTTTGGATAAAAAAAACCCTACTCAATGCAATGGAAACATTAAAGTGAAAAACACAGTCATTATAGATTTTTAAGATGGCTACTGACTGACATAAATTCAAAGTTCCAAATAGTCCAAATTCTAAAAAGTTACCTTTAAATGGATGTGTAACTGATGTGATTCTGCAATCTGTGTATGGGGTGAAGGTGGGAGTTCATAACCCACTTGAATCAAAGTGTGGAATATGATATGTTAAGATATTTGTAATGTTTTGAACAACCCACAATCAAAAATTAAAAAAAAAAAAAAAGTTACCTTTATATCTTTCTCCCCTAAATACCAACTCTTACTATTTATATGTTCATGTCTTTAGATAAAATAAATTTTAAACACTTCAGCACAAAATCTGAAAGCTACATGAGAAATGTCTTTATCAAGCATCTCTTGAAAGTCTACTAAAAGTTACTCTCCACTGATTAAAATTATGGTCTGTAAAAATGTAGTAATATTTACTTTGTCAAATTTTAGGCTTTGAAGTATATCTAGATTTATTGGTAATTTACATAGGCAAATCCCCCCCCCCCATAATCTACTTTCTAAACTGGAAATGACACACTTCAACTTCACTAAACTATTGGAACTTCTAAATGTTACTGCCAATGTAAAATCTGAAAAATGTTATGACATTGTAAAAATTGAATTTAAAATAGAGATAAATTCCAAAGCAAAAGGACTTACAAATTGTAGAACAATAATGCATTTATTAATAGACTATATAAAACAGATTCTTTTATAATTCTGCAACAATCCATCTTTTAGATTTTCATAAAATCCATTTAGAATAAATGTGATGTTTTTGTTATTTTTCATGATTGAATAAAATATTTAGTTCTGATGGTTCAGATTTAATAAAAAGAAATGAGTAAGTTTGGGCCTAAGATAAATGTGGTAAAGACAGAGCACAGAACTCTTATTAAGTCACTCAAAGCATATTTCAGTGTACAAGGCCCAGGACCTCATTAGAGAGACTCCCAATTAAGTAATTATGCCTCCAACTTAAAATATTACATTTTAACATGAAGTGATTGAACCATAAAATACCAAAAGTGCAGTGCCTATAAATATGTGTATTTCTAGGATTAATTTTAAAATTCAGTCTAAAACTTAACAGTAGTATTTCAATTTGATGATAATATTTGAGAAAAGTTATTCTCCTGGGGAAAGATAATATAAACATGTTTTTTGAGGGGAATATGTTTGAAAAGTTATAATAACTAAAAGTAACATTTCTTAATATTTCTAAAATTATACAAATGAGCATCTTTGATTGCCATTTCAATAATGTGTACACAAACTATGTGACTATCATTTCACTGGTAACCAAAACACACATAAAACAGACTTACAACAAATATTCATAAACATTTAGTTGCATAAGCTGAACATTTCTCAGACATTTAAGATTTGTGTTTGAGCATACAGTAACTTCCATGTTGGCTACATAAAATAAATAGAAAATATTTTTGAATGGAAGCTCAATAATCAGACTTTATTATGTTTAGGAATTTCATGATGGTTATGTACAGAAGGGGAATTCTCTCAATTAGAAATCCTTCATATTAACCAGTTCTCTCTTTTAACATGGCAACATCCAGGAACTTACTATTCTGACATTTAAAGTCAGTGTCACTTTTATTTTTTGTTTCCCAGTGACAAATAATGCAGTAATAATGCCTAAGGTTGTAGATTCTCTTGGATGACATCTATCAGCAGAAAGGGACCTCTTGCTTTAGCTGAAATCTGACTGCCCATGCTGCACACTGACAAATGAACAGAATCAATATACCATGAGCCCTTTACAAGGCAGTAAAATTCATCCAGTTGGTGCATGTAGAAGCTTCCAATTGGTTGAAAATCTTTTTCAAACATCAAGTCCTGTTGAATGATGAGTTTTTCTCTCTTACCATTAAACAAAATCCTCTGGGTTAGAAATCTGATGAAGTGCAAGTTTCCTCTTCTGTCAAAAAGTGTTAAGTTCTCCAGTTCAAGGTGTATTTCCAGAGTGCCAGTAGATTCATATGTTACGTATGTTACAATAGGAGTCAAATATTTCTGAGTACTTTGTAAGTTTGCAGCTTCCTTTTAATTCATTTTTAAAATTTTTGAATTTGTTCTAATTAGTTATAAACATGACAATAGAATGCATTTTGACACACTGTACACAACTGGAGCATGACTTTAATTAATTTTTATTGACACATTAAAACCTGTACCTACTTATGGAGCACCATGTGAGGTTTAGATGCATGTATACACTGTGTAATGTTCAAGTCTGGGCAAATATATCTGTCCCCTCAAACAGTTGTCTTTTGTGGCAGTGCAGTGCCTTTCCTCCTGAGGGTGGGGTGTGCCTAGGGTGGGGTGTGCCTAGGGTAGGGTATGGGGCTGGAGAATCAGCCACCTGGCCTCTCCAGTTTGCCTTCTACTTCTGCAAATGCTCCAAACAAAAGGTTCTTTCCCATATCTGTTAAATTTTAACATTTTTAACTTTTAGCTTATTTTTTTCCAAAACTGTGAGTGACCTTTCATAGTTCTTATTCCTTGCTCATCTATCAATATTCTCTTTTCCAAGTAAAACATAGTAAACATACTTATATTTTATGTCTAATGACACCAATATCTGAAACTTTTGCAGGCCTGATTCTAATAGTTCTCATTAATAGTGTTTTGTTGTATATTCTGGAATCTGTGGGAGTTCTTTAAAGCTGAGTTTGAAATTATGTTATTCCACAGAGCTTTTAACTTTGTATCTTCTCATTTATCTATTTCAAAAGATTGCAAATATTTTACCCAGAATTTCAGTTATTTCACTCCAGAAGTTGAGGCATATCATCTAGTTAAGCATATTGCTATGGCTAAGTCACCGAGCTATCAAGGTATTCTGTGATTTTTATTCAGCACACAGAAGGCAGGGGCAACTGAGGAACCCTACTTATATCTACATCAAAATATGTCTTAGTTTATTTTCTGTTGCTATAACAGAATATCACAGACTGGGAAATTTATAAACAATAGAAGGTTTTTTGGCTCATGATTCTAGGGGCTAGAAAACCCAACCTTATGGTGCTGACTTCTGGCAATAGCCAACCCTGCTGCATTTGCCTGGCCTCACAGACCTTTTTTGAAGTCTTGGTGGAAGTCTCCATCACCCCCTAACTCCAGTATCCTTCATTCCTACGGAACCAGTACTATGTGGATGACACCAAGGTCTTTCACCAGCTTGAACAATAGCTGGAGCTCTTATTGGATAAACTATTCTAGAAATGTCTGTTAAGTCAATTTGATTTTTAATATTGATCATGTCCAAAGAATCTTTAGTTAGTTTATGTCTGGATGACCTATATAATTCAGCAAAGCTATTCTTCAAAATTGAAGAAATAATAAAATCCTTCCAAGATAAGGAGAAACTAAAAGAATTCATGGCTAAATTTGGTCTCTTAAGCTGGCACTGCTTAATAGTGGAAGATGTTTGTTGAAATCACCCATTATTATTGTACTGAGGTCTAGCTGAGGCTTCAATTTGAGTAGTGCCTCTTTTATGTAGTTAGCAGCACCCATGTTTGAGGCATAAATATTTATTATTATTATATCTTGTTGTTGAATTTTTTCACTTTACAATATGAAGTGACTTTCTTTATCTTTTCTGATTAAGTTTGATTTGAAGTCTCCTTTGTCAGATATGAGTGGACTCCTGCTTGTTTTGGGGATCCATTTTGCATAGTATATCAATTTCCATTCTTCTACTTTCAGCCTGTTGTTGTCTTTACCTACTTGTTTTTAAATTCATTCTGGCAGTTTATATGTTTTAATTGGAGAGTTGAGACCATTTCCATGCAATGTCATTATAGAGAGATGTTTATTGATTCCTACCATTTTTATTTATTTGGTCCTGTTTCTCATTTGCTTAGCTACTCTTCAAATGAGATTTGTTCATTTGTGAGTTCTGGAGTTGGCTTTTATTTCTTTGGTATGGAGTATTCTTTAAGTAAGTTCTGCAATGCCAGCTTAAGAGACCAAATTTAGCCATGAATTTTTTTAGTTTCTCCTTATCTTGGAAGGATTTTATTATTTCTTCAATTTTGAAGAATAGCTTTGCTGGATATGGCAGTTTTGGTTGACAGTTATTTTCTTTCAGGACTTGGAACACATCATTCCAAGCTCTACTGGCTTTTAGAGTTTGTTTTGAGAAATCAGAAGTGATTCTGATTGGCTTGCCTCTAAATGTGACCTAATATTTTTCTCTTGAGGCTTTAAAAATCCTATCTTTGTTCTGTATAATAGGCATTTTAATTATAATGTGTCATAGAATGCTTCTTTTTTGATCTTGTATATTCAGGTTTCTGAGTGTTTACTGTATCTGGATGTCCATCTCATTCTGAAGGTTTGGAAATTTTTATGTTATTATTTCCCTGAAGAGCTTATCTATTCCATTACCCTGTATCTCACAATCTTCCTCAATTCCAATGATTCTTAAAAAAAAATTTTTTTAGTTGTATATGGACACAATATCTTTATTTATTTATTTTTATGCGGTGCTGAGAATGGAACCCAGGGCCTCACATGTGCGAGGCAAGCAGTCTACCACTGAGCTACAACCCCAGCCCAATTCCAATGATTCTTAAATTTGGTCTCTTAATGTCATTCCAGAGTTCTTATCTGATCATGTTACTTACTTTCTTTCTTTTTTGAGTAGCAGTAACATTTTTCTTTACTTTTTAAAAAAATTATTTTTAGTTGTTGATGGACTGTATTTTATTTATTTTTACGTGGTGCTGAGGATCAAAACCAGGTGCCTCACACATGCCAGGCAAGTGCTCTATCACTGAGCCACAACCCCAGCCCTTTTCTTTACTTTTTAATTTTTTTAAAAAATTATCAGTTCTAATCAGTTCTTCAATTCATTGTACACAAATCTAGCACAATTTTTCACTTTTCTGGTTGTACATGAAGTAGGGTCACACCATTTGTGAAACCATACATGTACCTCCGGTAATGATATCCATCTCATTCCACCTTCTTTTTACTTTATTTTTTTTAAAATACTGCCTGGCTACTATGTCTTTCAGCTCTGAGTTTCTTTCTTTAGCATGGTCTACTCTATCAGAGAGACTTTCAGTTGAACATATTGATTTTTTGTGTCTTTCTCCAAGATTTCTGTTTGGTTCCTTTTCAATATTTCTATCTCCTTATTCAACTTCTCATTCATATCCTGTACTGACTTCCTTATTTCATTCATTTGTATTTCTGTGTTCTCTTAGAATTTGTTGATTATTTTTCTTTTTTTTAATTTATTCTAATTTTTTAAATATATGACAGAATGATGCAATTTGATTCATATCACACAAATAGAGCACAATTTTTCATGTCTCTGGTAGTACAGAAAGTAGCATCACACCATACACATCATACATGTACTTAGAGTAATGATGTCCATCTCATTCCACCATCTTTACTACCCTCATATGCCCTCCCTTCCCTCTGCCCTATCTAAACTTTGTCTATTCCTCCATGCTCCCCCTCCAGCCCCATTATGAATCTGCATCCTTATATCAGAGAAAACATTCAGCCTTTGTTTTTTTGAGATTGGCTTACTTAGCATTATATTTTCCAATTCCATCCATTTACTTGCAAATGCCATGATTTTAATCTCTTTTAATGCGGAATAATATTCCACTGTGTGTGTGTGTATCACATTTTCTTTATCCATTCATTCATTTATAATTTTTCTATATTTTTTGAAATTTTTATCTGCTATTTCATTAAGTTCAATATTTTGGGGGTCAGTGGCTGGTGAATTATCAACTTTAGATGTCATGTTAGTTTGTTTTCTTGTATCCCTGTGTTGGATTTTATGCATTGGTTGAAAGGGATTTCTCATTTGCTCATATATGTGGGCCCTTTTAGGGCACAGTCTTTACTTGCTGAAGTGTCCTAGAGTGATCTAGATTGAGAACCCCTGAATAAGTGTGGTATCCACAGTGTTTGTTAATTCTTTTTTTTTTTTTGTAGCAGTGGATGTTCATAGGTGGGACCTGGCGGCTCACTCTAGTCATTTATACTTGGGGCCTGGTTTTTAGTTTGAGTTTGTCTCTTCTATAGTTTGTATAAATATATATTGAAGATCGTCATTAATTTGTATGTGGAGCAAGGTACACTGTATTTTAGGTGAGTGTATTTCAACAACAGAGTTTGAGCTTGCAGCTCAACCTTGTAGGTTCCCAGCACTTCACAGAATAGTGTGAAACAAATAATTTCAACAACCGATATAAAAAATATACAGAATTAAAATAAACACCTGTTTTCTACTATGACATCTACAATGTTAATTGCCGTAATCCATCCCCAGAAATGTTGGAATCAGCAATTGCCAATAGCAAATACAATAAGTAATCATGACTAGATGTAGCATTAAAGTAAACAACACTGGGGTAGGAAGTATAGTAGAATGAATCAGACATTATTATCCTATGCACATATATAACTCTATGACCAGTGGGATTCTACATTCTGTACAACCAGAAGAATGAGAAATTATACTCCATCTATAAATAATGTATCAAAGTGCATTTTCTACTCTCATGTATAACTAATTAGAACAAATTAAAAAATTAAACAACAGGTATCAACAATGTTATCCACAGTAGTAATAATTGTATCATGGTGGGGGCAGGAGCTATATAAACCAATTTGTTGTAAAAGATGGTAAGAATAAAGTTAATTAAAAGAAATGTAAATGTGATGGGAAGGTAGAAAAGAGTTAATAATTTCAAAAAGCTAACAGAATGCAGAAGAGATGCAGCAGGTGATGATTATAAGGAAAAGGGATAAAAAGTAGAGGTAACAAAGTAAAGGGAGAGTGAAAAAAAAAAAAAGAAAAATAGAATTTGGCTGTGAGCATGATAAAAGGGAAAGAGAAACAAGAATATATAAACTCCAAGTCCTAAACTTCAAAAGAGAAACAAGAGAAAAATAAAACAATATAAACCAAAACCAAAATATAGTCGGGCACAGTGGTACACGCCTGTAATCCCAGTGGACTGGGAGGCTGAGACAGGAGGATGGCGAGTTTAAAGCCAGATTAAGCAAAAGTGAGGTGCTGAGGAACTCAGGGAGACCCTATATCTAAATAAAATACAAATTAGGGCTGGAATGTGGCTCAGTGGTCAAGTGCCCCTGAGTTCAATCCCTAGTGCAAAACAAAAACAAACAAACAAGAAACCCCAAAATATATTAAATATATTTTAAATATATATTAAATATATTTAAATATATTAAAATAGTATTAAAAATACTAGTAGTTTTCAATACTACTAGTATTTAAAAAAGTACTAAAAATGGAAAAAAGAAACAAATATATATGCATATATGTCCATGAACCAGTCAGCACAGCAATATGCACACACACACACATAAAAAAAGAAAGAAAAATATAAAAAAGGTTCTTAATGAAAAATGAAGGGAGTTTTTCTACTGAAGTGGTCAAAACAGTTGACGAGAATGGACAGTCACTGTCTGTGCCCTACTGTCCTTCTTTCCATTTCTTCTTGAGTGCCAGAGCAAGAAGTAGGGGTTGTTAACCTATTCCTCTTGTTGTATGGCTCACCAAGCTGCCAGTTGGAGTGAACTAAAACTGAAGCTGGGTCAAATAATTCTCAGCCTCTCTTCTCCCCAAGATAAGGTAGGATAGGATTGAAATTGCTGTCAGTTGGAATTTTGTCTGCATAGACCAGATCAATGCATCCCCACGGTGCAGTTGAGACAGAATTCTATGAGGGGACATCTTGTGGGTGGAGCTTAGGTATTTCCTCTGGAAGGTTTAGAACAACATACCCCTAGGGCCTGGAAGATGTCCATCTCTGCTGGAAGTCTGGATCTCAGGAGCCTCCCATGAATTCTACTCGTGGGAAAAGGGAGCCAGTCCTCTAGTCTGCTGCTCATGAATACAGACTTCCTGGCCTTGGTCCCTGAGTGTACTCACACCTGCCTGTTCAAATTCCTGACTTGCTTCAGCTGGTCATGTGAACCACCAGACTCAAAGGAGAATTCTTTTCTCTTTTCTGACTTGAATTCCCCTAGGTACAATCTTCTCTATGCCTATTTCACCCCTGCTCTGCTATGTACATCCTAGAATGTAGGGTTAAGTGCTTGCTGGGACAGTGTGACAGTACTTGATCAGATCTCGTGGCTCCTAAAGAACTGGCTGAAGCATGGCTGCTTCAAGATGGGTCCACCTCAGCTCTCCATGGCCAGCTGAGAAAGAGGACACTTCAAATACCATTGCACAGTGCAGCCTCTGCATCAGGTCGTTTTCTGATCTCAGATTTTTCTGTACTATATCTGTCCATTGTGTTTCTCTGTGATATCACTCCCTCTGTCCTAAACTGGTACCGCTACTGTTGCTGCCACATCAGCTTGGCTCCAATGTAGTCTTTCTTCTTTGTTTTACATACTCAAACTTCTGAGTCTCTAAGACACTGTGAGTGTCCAATATTGAGTTTTAGTGAAATCCATCTTTTACCCACCACTCAGAGAAGCAGTATTCCTGCTGCTTGAATCCCAAGCCATGGAGACACTAGGAATGCAGCCTTCCTCTAAACTGCTATCTTGACCACCACCTATCCCAATATTTTGACTTTTATTACTAAGGATTAGTTTTGTCTGTTTTAAAAATGTAGATAAATTGAATCATAAAGTATTGATTCTTTTGTGTCTGGTGTGTTCCTCCTATCTATGAAAATTGGATCTAAGATAGTCATAGATCCAATCTATGGGAATCATCCATGTTTTTTACAAGATAACTGTTACAGCTACAAACATGTCACACTTTATCCTTTCTATTGTTCCAGGTTTCATAGGACATGTTAAGATATTCATATGTCACTTCACTCTGTGGCCTTAATCGTTTGTGTCATAATATCTAGTGAGTTAGCACAGTTTACCTGTGGTTTCTGTCCATCAGTATCTTAATTATATAAAAAAGTGTGAATACATAAATGAACCTCATTAAACCAAGATAAATATCCTTTTAATTCATCTTCCTCTACAAATAAGGAACATGTCCACAGCCTTTCCAGTTTCACTCAAATGGAGGAAAGTTTGTTGGAAAGAGTGGCAGAGTAGAGAATGTCATCTAAGGACACTTCTTGCCACCAAGGGTTGGTCTGATGATGTTGCCTTCCCATGGTCCACAGAAGACATAGTAGATGATGGAACAGCTTCTACAACATTAAGGAAAATTATTAACCTATGTTATATTATCCTAGAGAGCAAATAACTCCTCAACCAAAGATCTGGAGCCAACACCCACCCAGATTCTCCAGATCTCAGGCACTGCCCCACTCAGGAGGAGACTCCTGTGTGTCCCTCCTCTCACTGCACTGCTGTGCTACCTACAGTGGCCTCCTCTACTCAGCAGCAGTCATTCCAGCACTACTGTGGAGTGGGAAGTGCTCAAGGCTAAGGAAGGGCATCATTTCTGTGGAGAGAGATCAGTGGCCAGGGGCTTGGGTGAAACTGGTGGAACGCCTGTCCCAAGGCCCTACCAGACTGAGACAGCGCCACCCAAAGGCCAGAGGACAGCCTATTCCTCACCTTTCATGGTGTCTGTTATTTGCTACAGAATGTGAAGATCTTGCTGATGATGACGACGATGGTGACTGCGAAGACCACAACAACTGCAACAGCAGTGATGACGACAACAATGACAATGAAGATTAGGCCAATCCTGGCCACTACGTTGGTCACTAAAGTAGATGGGCTATTTGGAGTCTCACTGGTAACTGGGACTGTTGATGTTGTTGCTGAAACAAAACAAGAGAAAAATGTTTGTCAAACTTAAAAATATCCATTCTTTGGCACTGTTATCCCATACAGCCCATGGGACTATATATTCATTGACTCATTATGGGACAACTATTCTACCAGGTCCTGGGCATACAGAGATTACAGACGTTGTGCCATGGCCTTATGGAGCTCACATTACTACTGAAGGGGACAGCAAATGTCCATCCAATTTGGCATATTTACCATACTTATAACATTTTGGAGGTTGAAACAACTGGTGATGCTTAATTTTGTCTGGGGGAGGTAGGGAAGGCTTCGTAAGAAGTTAACACTGGAGCTGGTTGAAGGGTAATTATAACACAGGAAGAAGAGAAGGCCTGGAAGTTTACAGAAATGTATATAGACCTGGGAACTAGTTAGCAGACCATTAATGACTGTATAAATGTTTAATGGACAGTGGGGGCTTGTACATAATGAAGAAAACTTGGTAAGTGAGATGGGAAAAGAGGCTGATCATAAATCCATATGGCTATCACCATCCAGACAGGAAGCCCATCAAGAAATCAGTCATTCATTCAGCCCAACAAATTTCCCATTACATGTACATGCTCACACCCCACAGGAAAGTCATCAGACTTTTAAAAAGAACTTCCACATCTTTCCCACCCTGCTGAGTTATATCATGATAACTCAGCTCCCTACCTGGCATTTCCTTCTGGTACTTTAAGAATCCCGTGAGCCAGTGATTGCAATCTCCCATGGAGACCTTCCTTAAACGTTCTGTCAGTTCTTTGTCATTCCCCCACTTCTCCTTGATCCCTCTGGCTTTAGGATTAATCACTGTCCACTCCATGTGCATCACATTTAAGTAGAGAGATGGCTGTCCATCAATGCTGAAATTCCAGAATGAACCAAGGTCATTTTTTCCTTCAAGCTGACAAGACATCTTGGCCTGCAGGGTGACATGACCTGCAATACACAACAAAACCATCATCTTCCACTCTTGATAGATCCATCACCTCCCAATAAGTTGAGCTTTTCTCTGCACATTTAGAGGTCTGTATTCTTTTCTCCCAGTTTTGCCCTTTCTTGCCCATTAAGCCCCACATCCCTCTAAGGCTGGGCCAATGTTAATCTCTTTTACACAAATACATCCAGAGCCTCCTCCATATGTGCACTCCACCCCTTCCTCTCTCCTGCTCTATCTCTTCACCCCATTCCATGCTTACCCGTGGTCTTATTTTTTTCCAAGTCCATGTCAAGCAGGATCATCCTGAGATCTTGCCCCAGTTATTTCAGCATTTCGGTCAATTGTGTCCATGTTTTGGTGGCATTCACCTCCCTTCCCAGGTGACCCAAAGGTTTGATCTTATTGCTCTCACTGTCATACTGAAGGAAAGCGGTCTTATCCACTGAGCCCTGCACTTCACACCAAGACTCTCCAGGTCTGGACTGAGATTTGACTGTGAAGTCGAGGCAAAGAGAGTGGGTACCTGTGAGAGAAATATGGAAGTGAGGTTCAGGACAGGGAGAAGAGGACCATTAGTTCCCATCCTTCTGTGACTCTCAGACTCCCTCTGAAGGGCCAAGTTGGCAGAGGGAGGAGTCTTCATCCTAGTCAACCTTCTAGATCCTTATTTTGGTGTCACCTTTAACTGAGGTTGTAGGATGGTCTCATGCTATCAGGGACCCCTCACAAGCACAGTGTTACTAGGAGGATTAATCTGAAAGCACTTTCAGTGACCTCTGCAAGTTCTGGACACAAAAAATACAAGATGGTATCTGTCCTCCTGAAAATTAAAACCTAGCTGAACAGTCAGTATTTCCAATAGAGTAGAAAAGGAGGCATCAGGGATCACAGGTCAATTCATCATGGTCTTGGTGTTCAGGGAGGTCATCATGGAGTAGATGCAGGAACATGGCAGCAGAGGGGAGCTGCCACACAGGAGCACAGAACCTAGTCTGATGTCCTAGGCTGGGGCCCTATGAGCTGATTATCAGATTCCAGGGAACCTCTCCAGCCAAACCACACCTTTTCCCCATTCTTCAGAAGAGATCTCCACTTATCTGTGACCAGCATGGAGCCCCAATCTCTTCTCCCTGTTCCCACCCATGGCCCAGAGTCTTCCAGGCTTTTACTAGCAGCAGCATTAGCAAAATATATACGTAGTGAAGTATACTGGAGACATTCTGTTGAGAATAAATCACAGAATAACAGGCAAGATGTAGCCAGGCATGTGCAGATATTCCTCTTCCCCTGTGGTGTGGGCATGCCCCAAACCTACCATTGGAGGACTGAGGACCATCTGTTGAAATTCAGTGAACAATGTGGTCAAAAGCATGTTTACCAGGTAATGCAAAACAGAATTACTTATTAATAGAATGCTAAAAATTAGAAATGGAGATGTTAAAAAACAAAATTCACTGTGAATACCCAGTCTCTGTAGGGGAAGCATAGCTTGCTGGAGGTTACATGAGCTCCTTCCTTCTTCCCTTCCTTCTACCCACTTTTCTCCCCTTTTCCCTGACTCTTTTGACATCCCCTTTCTTCCTATTTCTTGTTTTCTCCCAACCTCACTCTCTTCTATCCCATTGCCTCTATCCTTTTAAAACTCTTTCCTCTTAATGACTGAGATCAATTTTCATTAAATACCTCACAATGAAAGATTCAGTTAGTACAGACACAAGCCCAAAGCTACAGAATTATTTTTTTTGGTTGAGAAATAGAGGCTGACAAAGATGATTACTTTCAGGTGGATAATGATGAAAACAAGCATAGTAATTTTTAAGAATGGTCATTTCAGGTGCTGGTGCAAATAATGAACTGCATCTTGCTGAAGCAGAAGCAATGAATTTTGAAGGCAGTTCACTCTAAGGCAAGAGTGGCAGTTTTGAAAAATTCTGTTCAGTAAGTAATTTTGGGGGGGGATTTGAAAATGACATCACCTATGGTCTTGATATGATCAAGTGTGGTTCCTGGCCTGTGCACACTGAGGATGGCTGTTAGTGGCTGTGGAGGAAGGTTCCAAGTGACTGCGGAGGAGTATGTCCAACTCTTCAGTGAATCTGGAAAGCAGTTGGACCCTGGAAGCAGTAGAGGGTTCAACAGAAAGCAGTAAAACTTGTTGCTGCTGAAGATGATGATTTTGTTGATAAGGAAACTAAAAAAAGCTCTAGTGAAGAAACCTCTTGGAGACCCAGCAGCTAAAAATGCACAAGAGTGATACAAGAACAGGGAATATAAAAAAACCACTGACACCAAGATCAAGAGGTCACAAATCCTCTTAAACATGGGGAAAACTCCTGAAAAACCAAAGACCCAATTTTGATGAAGAATAAAAGCAAAAATGAAAGAAAGTACCAAATAGGTGCTTCTTTTCCCAAAGGGAAAGCCAAGTTCTTCAATTATGTGGAGAGATATTTCTGGATGATTGACCTGGAGGCTATTCAAGATCTCTGGTATTGGAGGAAGTTTCTTTAAGAAAACAGTTTACCAGGGCTGGGGATGTGGCTCAAGCGGTAGTGCGCTCGCCTGGCATGCGTGCGGCCCGGGTTCGATTCACAGCACCACATACAAACAAAGATGTTGTGTCCACCGAAAACTGAAAAATAAAAATATTTTTTTAAAAAAAGAAAACCGTTTACCAGTTTGTCAAAAGTTTCTGCCTTAAGTTTCTAGAGACCTATGACCTATTAAAATTGAATCAAGAGGGCACAGAAAATTTGAACAGATGAATTTCATGCAATGAAATTGAAGACACTGTCAAACTCCTACCAACAAAGAAAAGCCCAGGACCAGATGGCTTCTCGATCTACCAGAACTTCAAAGAAGAACTTACAGCAATACTCCTCAAATTATTTCATGAATAGAAAAGAAGGGAATCCTTTCAAACTCATTCTATGAAGCTGGTATCACCTTGATATCAAAGCCAGACAAAGATACATCCAGGAAAGATAACTTCAGATCAATATACTTGATGAACATAGATGCAAAAATTCTTAATAAAATAATGTCAAGTAACATTCCAAAACATGTTAAAAAGATAGTGCACTCTGATCAAGTGGGATTCATCCCAGGGATGCAAGGTTGGTTTAACATATGGAAATCAATAAGTGGAATTCATCACATCAATAGACTTAAAGACAAGAATCACATGATTATCTCAATACATGCAGAAAAAGCATTTGAGAAAAATCAGCATCCATTCTTGCTCAAAACAGTTGAAAAATAGGAATATTAGAAACATACCTTAACATTGTAAAAGCTATCTATGCTAAACCCAAAGCCAACATCATTCTAATTGGAGAAAAAATGAAAGCGTTCGCTCTAAAAACTGAAATAAGACAGGGATGCCCTCTTTTTCTACTCCTATTCAACACAGCTCTTAAAATCCTAGCTAGCGCAATCAGACAGAATAAAGAAATTTAAAGAATATGAAAAGGAAAAAAAGAGCTCAAACTATTCCTATTTGCCAAAGACATGATTCTATATTTAGAAGACCCAAAAAACTCCACCAAAAAGCATCTATAATTCATAAATGAAAGTAGAAGGATTTAACATTAACACCCATAAATCAATTGTGTTCCTACACACCAATGATGAATCAGCTGAAAGAGAAATTAGGAAAACTATCCCATTCACAATAGCCTAAAAAAAATACTTGGGAGTCAATCTAACCAAAGAGATGGAAATCCTGTACAATGAAAACTATAGAATACCAAAGCAAGAAACTGAAGAAGACCTTAGAAGATAGAAAGATCTCCCATGCTCTTGGATAGGTATATCCAGTATACCTATTCCATATGTTAAACCAACCTTGCATCCCTGGGATGAACCCCACTTGATCAATATATAATTAACATTGTCAAAATGGCCATGCTACCAAAAGTGCTATTCAGATTTAATGCTATTCCTATTAAAATTTCAATGACATTCTTCATAGAAATAGAAGAAGCGGTCATGAATTTTATTTGGAAAAATAAGAAGCCCAGAATAGCCAAAACAATCCTTAGTGAGAAAAGTGAAGCAGAGGCATCCCAATACTACACATTAAATTATATAATTATATAATTTAATATAAATTATAATACAGAGCTATAGTAAAAAAACAGCATAGTATTGACACAATAGAGGCATGAAGATCAATGGAATAGATTATAAGACACAGAGAAAAACCCACAGAAATACAGGTAAACTGGACAAAGGTGCTATAAATGTACATTAGAGAAAGGATAGCTTTTTTCAACAAATAGTGCTGGGAAAATTGGAAATTCATACAAAGCAGAATGAAATCAAGCCCTTATCTCTCACCGTGCACAAAATTCAACTCAAAGTAGATCAAGTGCCTAGGCAGTAGACCAGAGATCCTGTGCCAGCTAGCAAAAAATGTAGGTCCGGCTCTCCATCAGGTCAGCTTAGGAACCAAATTCCTCAAGAAGACTCCTAAAGCACAAGAAGTAAAATCAAGAATCAATAAATGGGATGGTTCAAACTAAAAAGCTTCTTGTTGGGCTGAGCTTGTGACTCAGTGGTAGAGTGCTTGCCTAGTATGTATGAGGCACTGGGTTTGATTCTTAGCACCACATATAAATTAATAAATAAAATAAAGGCCTATCAACAATATTTAAAAATATATTTTTAAAAATATTTTTTTAAAAAAGCTTCTTCTCAGCAAAGGAAACAATTAAGAACATGAAGAGAGAACTTATAGAATGGCAGAAAATCAATGCCACTTGCACCTCTGATAGAGCATTAATCTCCAGGATATTCAAAGAACTCAAAAAACTTAACACTTAAAAAACTAACTAACAAAATCAATAAATGGGCAAAGGAAATGAACAGGCACTTCACAGAAGAAGAAATACTAATGATCAAAAACTATATAAAAATGTTCAATATCTCTAGCAATTAGAGAAGTATAAATTAAAACTACAGTGAGATTCCATCTCACTCTAGTCATAATGGCAATTATAGAGAATATAAGTAACAATAAATGTTGGCAAGGATGTGGGAAAAAAGTTTCACTCATACGTTGCTGGTGGATGTGCAAATTGGTGCAACCACTCTAGAAAGCAGTATGGAGATTCCTCAGAAAACTGGAATGGACCCATTCCATTTGATTTAGTTATCCCACTCCTCAGTTTATATTCAAAGGACTTAAAATTAGCATACTACAGTGATGCAGCCACATCAATGCTTACAGCAGCTCAACTCACAGTAGCTAAACTATGGAACCAACCTAGGAGCCCTTCAACGGATGGATGGATAAGGAAAATGTGGCATATATACACAAAGGAATATTACTTATCCATAAAGAAGAATGAAATTATGGCATTTGCTGGAGAATATCAGGTTAAGTGAAATAATCCAGTCCCCAAAAACCAAAGGATGAATGTTCTCTGATATGCTGATGCTAATACATAACAAGGTGTAGTACAGGGGTACAGGGCAGTGGAAGAATAGAAGTTATTGGATTACACCTAGGGGAATGAAAGGAAGGTATGGGGGATAGGAATAGGAAAGACAGCAGAATGTATTGGACATAACTTTACTATACTCATATATGCATACAGAACCAGTGAAACTCCAAATCATGTGCAACCACAAGAATGTGATCCTAATAGAATAAGTCATACTCCACGTATGTACAATATGTCAAAATACAG
Organism: Marmota marmota marmota; assembly: GCF_001458135.2. NCBI lineage: Eukaryota > Metazoa > Chordata > Mammalia > Rodentia > Sciuridae > Marmota > Marmota marmota. Next base: position 64,383,553 of record NW_025999842.1, read on the forward strand.
TCTACTGTCATGTATATTTGAAAAGAATGAATAAAAAAATTTGTCTCAATTTCTGTAACAGGTAGTACCTCTCTTCCTTTTTATAGACATAGTCTTGCTAAGTTGCTTAGGGCCTTGCTAAGTTGCTGAGTCTGGCTTTTAACTCGTGATCCTCTTGCCTCAGCCTTCAAAGCCACCGGGATTACAGGCGTGCACCACTACACCCAGTTTATTTGCTTTCTGGATGGTAGTGTATGCAGAGCACAAAAACTTAATTTTGATGAAATCCAGTTTATTTCTTTCTTTTGCTGTTTGTTCTTTTGGTGTGATCTGTAAGAATACTTTATCTAAATTAAATGTCAGAGATACTCCTATGGTTTCTTTTAAGTGTTCATAGTTTTATCTCCTTATTTAGGTTGATGACTCATTTTGTGTTACTTTTTGTGTATGGTACAATGAAAGGGTTTAACTTTGTTCTTTTCCACATAAATATCCAGTTGTTCCAAAATTGTTGAAAAGATTATTTTTTCCTCATTGAATTATCCTGGCTCCTATGTTGAAAATCAACTGATCATAAATGTGAAGCATTTATTTCTGGGCTTCCAGTCCTATTTATGCAATACAGCACTGTCTTGATCACTGTAGAATTGTAGCAAGTTTTTAAATTGATAAGTGTGAATCCTCCAACTTTGTTCTTTTTATGATAAATTTTACTTTTCTGTTTCTTTTGCATTCTCACAGGAATCCTGGGATCAGCTTGTCATTTTTCTGCACAAAAACGACAGCTGACACTTTCCTATGGATTGCACTGAGCCTTATGATTCAATAAACTTAAGGAATATTGTCATTGTAACAATATTACATTTCCTATCTATGAACATGGAATTGTCTATACTTTTATATAGATCTTATTCTGTGGTATTCAATGTAAAAGTCTTCTACCTCTTTTGTTAAATTTATTCACATGTTATATCTTTTTTGGTGCTATTATATAGGGAGCTGTTTTCTTGATTTCACTTATGGAATATTTATTACAACCATATAAAAAGAGAGTTGAATTTTATTTGTTTACATCTTATCCTATATCATTGCTGAACTCACTTTTTAGTTCCAATAGGTTTAGGGTGATTAAATTTTTATAATTTTCTTTGGAGTATTTACTATTTTAATATGTAATGAAATTACTGATAAGATAGCTCTTATATCTACCACTTTGTTCTCAATTTTCCATAGAGTTTATATATTTTTTGTTCTTTTCCCCATCATTTTTGCCTCATTTTGTGTTAAATAGGTATTTTCTACTGCATCATTTTAGTTCCCTTTCTCTTACTTTTAAAAGAGTTATTTTCTTAGTGGGTTCCCTAGGGGTTATAATTCGTAACTTATAACACACAGATTGGATTCAACCAATTTAAATTTAATAGTATTTAAAATCTTTGCTCCAATATAGTTCTGTTCCCTTCCCCTTTTTTAATGATACAGTTGTCATACAAAGTATATCTTTATATATAATAAATGCATCAACATAGTTTTATACTGATTACTAATGTAGTTGTCTTTTAAATCAGATAAGAAATAAGCAAAATTACAAAGTAGTGTCCCTGCAAGTCCACCCAGTCACCAGTCCCCAGGACTCCTGGCCTCACTGGAAGCCTTGGGCAGGAAGTGCCACACAATGGCAGATAGGGTGGGCAACCCTTGTCATCCAGGGTTAGTCCTGCTACAAGTTGGGTCCTACCCTGGAACCTCTGTGTTACATGGGAGGGGAGTTAAGGTTGCAGATAAGTTAAGGTCACTCATCAGTGGACCTGGACATGGAGTGATTTTCTGGATTATCCAGGTGAGTCCAAAGCCATCACAGGAGTTTTATAAATGAAGAAGCCAGCAGAAGAGGAAGAACTAGAAAGCACCCTAAGGAGTCACCTTGACATTGCTACCTTTGAGAATGGAGAAGTAACATCTTGAACCAATGAATGTGGGCAGGAAGAAATACATTCCTCTAGACTCAGGAAAAGGCCAGGAAATACTATTCTCCCTGGAGTTTCCTGAAGGAATACGGCCTTACAAAGAAATGCTTATTGATTTTAGCTCTTGGTGTTTTCATTTCCAGAACTAGGAAAGAATACATATGTTGTAATTTATTATAGTAGCAATCAAAAGCTGGCACAGTGTGTTTAAATAGATTACTACATTAGGGGAAAAAATTCAGGTTGAGAAGGTTCAGGACTGTTCCAGCAGGTCGAGGTATTACAGTTTTAAACAGGTACCTCGGGCTGGGGATGTGGCTCAAGAGGTAGCACACTCGCCTGGCATGTGTGCGGCCCGGGTTTGATCCTCAACACCACATACAAACAAAGATGTTGTGTCTGCCAAAAACTAAAAAATAAATATCAAAAATTCTCTCTCTCTTAAAAAAAATAAATAAACAGGTACCTCTACACTCAAAAATGGCTGGAAAGGAAAAAAATGTATATCTGTTACATGACAATTTTTAAATTAAAGAAAGAAAAAAATGAATAAAGGATTCAAAAGGGGAAGGGAGTACAGGCATGGAAGAGTGTGCCACTGAGAACTACATGTGAAAATGACACAGGTAGATTCCTCAGGGAAGAACAGTACAGTCTGAAGTGATGGCAGTTCAAAGGCCCTGAGGCTGGAGAATTCTGCAATATGGTGAAGACCAGCGAGTAAACACTGGGGTAGGGACTGCGTGAGCAGAGGACAGAGTAGAGAATGGCTGGCTAGACTACAGGGTTACCTAGGCCTTTGTGGAGGCTTTGGTTTTTACTCTGATCATATTCAAGTGACAATTACAAGGACTGTGTGCCTTATTCAAGTTTCCTCATCTCTTTGGAGAGACGATTCAGCAGAAGGATTATTATAGCCTGAATATTTGAGTTGCCCTCAAATTTATATGTTGAAACCTAATCAACAATGTGTATTAGGGATTTAGGATAAAGAGAGAGAAATATGGAATCTTAAGGGAAACACCCTCAAGCCACTGAAGTGCAGAATCATGCCACCGAGATGCAGAAGACACAGTTGCAAACCTTGGCCCATGCCCTTGTAAAATGAGGGAAATACACAAGTGCAGGAAAACTGGGGAGAAATTTTGCAGCCCCACCCCGGATCCACCTCCACTCCAGCCTCTAGTACAGCTCTTCTCTAAATATTGGGCCCCCAGCCCAAGTCAGGGCTGCTCCTCACTCAAGTCAGCTGCGTTCTCCCTTGGATGTGTATCTACCTTCCTAAATAAAGCCCAGTCTATGTCTTTGCCTGGCTCATGCTGAAATTCTTCTCTGATGCATATGCCAAGGACCCAGCTAGTCCTGAGCCGAGTCAGCCTACTTCTGGGAATCCTCAGACCCCTTCTCCAGAAACTTCTTCTCCTGTGACAAAGTCATTGGTTGGTGGTTAGGTTGTTGGGAGTGGTGACTGAAGTATGGGTCTTGAACTGTCCTGTGACAGAGGTGATGCCTCTTGGGAACTCTCAGGGAGAAGGTGCTATTGAGATAGCCCAGTTGCTGTGGTGACACCCTGTTCAATAGGAGGTTGTTAGCCACAGAGTTATCCAGTTCTTGACCTTGAGGTTCAGGTGCCAGCTGCTCAGGGGTAGAAAGTTATGGGTGCAAGCTAATTATCATAATTGGGCTGCTCATAGCTATGATCTTGATTCTGCTTGCTTTAAAGAAACTTTCTCACAAAACCCTTTTAATGATAAAACATATAATAAATTTGCTGAGCTGACTCATGGTCACTGCACTCCACCAGAGTGTTATATCTACCAGGTCCCAGCTTTTTCTCTCCTTGTGTGTCCGTTTGTCTTTTCTAATTCCCCATTTCCCATCATCAGGTTTCCTGACTTAATTGCCAAGTGGGTCCCAGCATTAGGTTAAGAATAAGATTAGTGTCCTTTTAAAAGACAAGGTAGGTGTAGAGATTCCCCTTGCCCCCTTCTTCCAATAATGAGTTCTGTGTAGTCAAATAATGATGAGACCTATGAATGGGGCAATTCCAGAGTGCACCAAGGCCAGAGTGCACCTTCTGGGCTGGGATGCTAGTTTTCCTAGAAGATTGTGCACTTGCTCCTTTTCCAGGCCACTTCCAAGGTGTGTGTGGGGGATGGGAATGGGACATGTTAACATGCCATGAAATCTCACTTTTCTTGCTGAAATTTGGCCATTTTTCTTGAAGAAATGCTCCTCACGTTGGTGTAAGTTTGGGTAAATTTTCAGAGGCCTGACAGAGCTGATTGTTGAAAACATTTGTACCTGTCCTCAATGGTTTTATGAGGAACAGATTTTTAGGCATCCTCTCTATACCATTCCAGAAGGCCTGGACTTAGACCAGGATAAAAAGCTTATGCACAGCAAAGGAAACAATTTTCAGTGTGAAGAGACACTATACTGAATGGAAGAAGATGTGTGTAAATGGCACATCTGATGAGAGGTTAATATCCAGACTACATAAGGATCTAAAAAAAAAAAATAATAACAACCCACAACCTGATTAAAAACTGGAGAGAAACTGAACAGACTTTTCTCAGAAGAAACCTACAAATAGCCAACAGGCATATGCAAAAGTACTCAGTACCACTAATTGTCTTTGAAATGCAGATCATAACCAAAATGAGATATCATCTCACTCCACTAAGAATGGTTATTATCAAATACACAAAAGATAGTAAGTGTTGGCTTTGGAACCCTTATATACTGTTGGTGGGAATGTCAATTCATAGAGCCACTAGGAAAAACAGTATGGAGTGTCCTCAAAAAATTAAAAAATAACACCAGGATACAATCCAGGAATTCCTCTACTGGGTATTAGCCAAAGGAAATAAATATAGTCTATCAAAGACACTTGCACTTCCATGTTTACTGTAGCACTATTCACAAAGGCCAAGAAACAGAAACAATCTAGGTGTCCATCAACTGATGAACAGATAATGACCATGTGATACATAACACACACTGGAATACTATTCATCCATAAAATGGACAAAATCCTCTCATTTGCAACAAAATAATGGACATGGAGATCATCATGTTAAAGGAAGTAAGTCAAACACAGAAATACCAATACCATATGATCTCACTTGCAGATAGAATCCAAAAAAGTTGATCCCAAAAGTTGAGAATTGAATAGTGGTTACCAGAGGCTGTATACAGTAACTGAAAAAGGAGGGTTGGGGAAAGGTTGACTGATGGGTCCTAAGTTCTAGTT
>NW_025999842.1:64392369-64395660 GCF_001458135.2 Marmota marmota marmota
ATGTGACTAGATTTAATTATTCTGGCTACAGTGCCCAATTACCTTTGTGCTGGTCACACGATAAACATGCTGGCTGTCTGAAGGTATCATTCAAAGAAAAGACAGCGATTGGTAGACCTAGACTGACAAATAATTCTATTTATGGGGACTTAAGACCTTATACTAGATCAGTAATTAAGATGGAACTTTCCCATAACAAGCCAGTCATTTCTGTAAAACCTCCTCGGATACACCACTGTCCAAATAGTTCTACAATTGAGATTGGCACCTTTCCTAGATGGATGGATTGTGTAAATACCTTTCCTGTACAACATAAGGTGTCTAAAGATAGTGGGTATATTTTAGACTGGTCTCCAAAAATTGATAAGAGACAATTACAAAGAAATTCTGCTATGACACCTGCAGGATTTGTTAGTAATATTTTAACTTATAGTGAAGGTGGTGTTCAAAAGGATGTTTGGCGTTTAATTGCTGCCTCAGAATTCTTACATTTTACAGACAAACCTTTACCAAAATTTGTTGGCAAGAACTGTAAAGAGGGATCTTGCTATGGCTTACGAGCCTGTGTCCAATCTCCTTATGTTTTAATTATTGGAAATGTAAAAGTTAAATGGATAGATGACAGATATATTGTTACTTGTAATAAATGTAACCTAACCAATTGTATTACTAGGTATAATGGAGGAAAAGGAGTGCTGATACTACATCAGCCCTCTTTCATTTTATTGCCTGCTAATATTTCAGAGCCATGGTATGCTGATACTGGTTTACAAGTCTTGCAGCAAATTCATGCCCAGTTAGCAAGACCTAAACGTGCTATTGGAGTTATAATTGTTGGTGTTTTGGCGCTAGTCTCTTTTATTGCTTCAACTGTCTCTGTGTCTCTGACATTGTCTCAATATTCAGCATGCAAAATTTCTTAATAATTTAGTTCAAAATACTTCCAAGGCTCTGTGTAATCAAGTAAATATTGATGAAAGGATTGAGACTAAATTAAACGCCTTAGAGGTGACTGTTATAGACATAGGTAATGAACTTTCAGCCTTAAAATTTAAAGAAAGGCTTAAATGCCATGCTAATTATAAGTATGTGTGTGTCACAGCTGCCAAGTACAATGCTTCTCTCTGGGATTGGGAGAAGGTTAAAAACCATTTGTTAGGTATTTGGCAAAATAGTAATAATAGCTTGGATATTCTGGAACTTCATCACCATATCCAAGACATTCAAAATAATAGAGCTGATTTTTCAGATCCTTCTTCTTTGGCTAACCAAATATTGAAGGAGTTGAATGGATTCAACCCTGGAAACATTCTTAAACACTCAGCCTGGTACATTATTGGATTATTCTCTTTGCTGTTAATTCTCTTTTGTGTTGTAATCATAGGATGGCAAGTCTTCGGAACAAGAATACAGAAACTCCAAAGAGTGAACCGCCGCCTCATTTTTAAGAAAAGAAAGGGGGGATATGTGGAGAGCCATTCTCACACGTGACTGGGCGACTCCCGGATTGGGTCTGAGGCGTTCTGGCTGTGTCGGAACTTTCCCGGCCCTCTCCTGATGAGAGAACCCGTCCGTGTGGTGGTGTGACTGACCACTGACCCCAGGGGCCCAATCACTGACCCTGACCTTGGAGTGCGGCCCCCCCTCAACCTTCATTGGATGGAATTCTCCCCTGAATTTCTTGTTCCACAATAAAAGGCTACTCCCTGGCGTGCTCCCTCTCTCTCTCTCCTGCTAGCCCTGAGTAATCCTTGCTGCCCTACGGGTGGTTCGAGGTTGGAGCCAGAGAGGGGAGCTGTCTCGGACCTGGCCATAGAAAAAGGTAACTGAGTCTGTGTGTTTTATTTCGATCTCTACTAGCTAACTTTTATGCCAAGAACCTCATTAATGAAACCAATGTGCAGGCCGCATGGTGGAGACATTCATCCTGGAAACAGTGTGAGCTGACCCCATGTCCAGGCATCTGAAGCATCATGATGGCCCCCTGGTACTGACAAGGTTCACATGGGGCCAGGAATAAGGAATAAATGGACCTGTCCCAGGTTCTTCTCCTAGAGGTCTGGGGCCACAGATCCATTCGATGGTTATTTCAAATTCTCTGAATTTGTAACTGAAATGAATCATCCATGGACTTAGTGAGTCACCTGTGGGGTCAGGGCTACCCTAGTAGAGAAGGTCAAGTACAATCTTCTGACACTACTTTCCCCAGACTAATATGTTTAAAATAGTATCTCATCCTGGAGAATACACATTTGTCCTCTACTAAGTGTATCACCTCACCTTAAGCTCACACCTGTGGTTTTAGGAAGTGTACCCTATAATCCACATGAACCGAAGAATCCACTGGGCAGCAAAGGGTGTGTGTGGGGGTGGGGGTACAGTAGGCCTCAATCTACAGGAACCCCTCCTAAAAACCAGACCATCTGAAGCCACAGGAGCATAGGACCTGCTGCTCACTCTAAAATATGCATCTGCAGAATCACTTGGGAAAGACAGCGTAAGGATGGGCACCAACACTGGAGACACCGGAGATACCCTAATCTAGGGTCAGAAAACTAGGGCATAGAAAACTATGCCAGTGCCCCATTCATTGGCATGTAGTCTTCAGTTGCTCCCATGAGTACTTGATATAGAGACAGTTATAGTGTGGCCTGCAGAGGCCTGCCACCCCTTACTATCTGCCTTTACGGAGAAAGTAAACAACTTGTGCCTACTTTATACCCTTATATGATGCTGGATCCTCAAGAGTTAGATGAGCCTAGGATCCAAGGTTAGAAGTCTATAGATGCTACTACAGAAATGTATAGATGTACCATTGCTGTTAGGGGACAGACAGATGAGGAGGGTGGGAACACACGTTAAGAGAATAATTCTATGAAATGTCCCACTGTGCTGACTCCCACATGCTTTCTTCACCCCACATGCTTTCTTTGCCAAAAAACAATTTACCTGCAGTCCTGCCTAACCAAAGTGGAAAGGATATGTCATATTCTTCAGCAAACTATTATCTACAAGGAAATTCAGGCAGGAAGTAACATTGACAAGAAGAACCCAAGTTATGTGTCCCTTCACAGACCAGATTCTGGAAGATAAAGATAATTCCTCCTAACCATAAAACCTGTAAAAATGATTAAGAATCCAATTAGAACCAGTCAGCATGGACCAAGGTGACAGAGTTGTCATGGCAAAGCAGACTTGAAATTCTGATGTCACCCTGCTGTCAGTCAAAAGCCAAGAGGTGGGCCTGGTGGGACTTTCTGGAAACTTTCCTGCCCCCCCCCCCCCAGCCTC
>NW_025999842.1:64397007-64418456 GCF_001458135.2 Marmota marmota marmota
GGAGGGGAGGGGGGATAGTAGAGGATAGGAAAGGCAGCAGAACACAACAGACACTAGTAGGGCAATATGTAAATCAATGGATGTGTAACTGATGTGATTCTGCAATCTGTATATGGGGTAAAAATGGGAGCTCATAACCCACTTGAATCAAAGTGTGAAATATGATATATCAAGAACTATGTAATGTTTTGAACAGCCAACAATAAAAAATTAAAAAAAAAAAAAAACTTTATCTTGAGTGTGTGGCTAATACCAGAGGATACAGGCTTGCATGGGGGAGACACTTTATGCAGACTATAAGCTATATTTTAATTGTTTGCTCGTGAAATGTGAGGATGGTGATATATATATATATATATATCACACACACACACACACACACACACATTGGGGGCATGTAGCAGGGATTGAACCCAGGGGTCGCTTAACCACTAAGTCACATCCCAAGCCCTTTTAATATTTTATTTAGAGACAGAGTCTCAGTAAGTTGTTTACTTAGGACCTTGTTAAATTGCTGAGGCTGGCTTTGAACTTGCAATCCTCCTGCCTCAACTCCAGAGCTGCTGGGATTACAGGCATGCACCATCACACCCAGCTTTCTTTTTTATTTTTAATTGGCTGAGCCTTTAATTTTTATCATTTTTAAAAAATGGATGATAACATTGTATGTATTTTTTATGTACAATATGATGCTTGAGGTATGTATATTTATTTCAGTTTTCCTAGTTAACTTTGTCCTGTGAGGTTTTCCAAGAGGCATCCTATTCAGAAAGTCCCATCAGACTATCTGGATTGGTCTCTCTGCTGCAGCTGTTGAACCACTAGTGCAGCTGTATGCCCAGGATTGCTACAGCTGCCCGGTAAATATTAGAATTTTATAGTGTTCCCTGGGCCAAAGCATAGGGCAACCACCAAGATATGCACATCTTTTGCTGTGGGCTCTCCTTTTTTGCTTACAATTGCTACAGTTAATCCAGTTCTGCAAGTTCTCCCAATGTTTTTTTTTTTTGGGGGGGGGGTGGCAAGACAGGGGCCTGCCTCTTGTGAAGAGCCCCAAAATATCAGTGAAGCTGAATGTCCACCTCTACCTCACATTTTCCACTGTAAAAGCTCTTGTGTGTAGGGGGATGTGTGTGGTTTCATTCCAGCTGGGGGAGGGACAGCATGGGAAAAGCAGTTTCACTTACCCTTTGAATCCTGCATTTCTTGAGAAATGTTGTCTAGGCTCACTCCCAGGGTAATGTTCTTGTCTTTGGAAATTTGCTGGGTGAATTTGTATGAGTGGGGCAGGATGAAGCTGAAGCACTCCTATTTGGCGATCTTCCTGATGCTACCCATACTAATTATCTTTGAGTAGTTAACATACATGTAAGTTTGTTTGTTTGTTTGTGGTACTGGGGATTGAACTGAGGGGCACTCAACTACTGAGCCACATACCCAGCCCTTTAGACACAGAGTTTCACTGAGTTGCTTAGGGCCTCACTAAATTGCTGAGGCTGGCTTTGAGTTTGCAATCCTCCTGCCTGGACTCTTGAGCTGCTGGGATTACAGGTGCCACTGCACCTGGCTATATATTACTGATTTTCAAATGGTCTGTGTTATGGTCTAGATGTGGTATCCCCCCAAAGCTCATGTGTAAGACAATGCAAGAGTGTTTGGAGGAAAAATGATTGAGTTATAGCCTTAACCCAGCCAGCGAATTAATACCTGATGGGATTACTGAGTGATCACTGGAGGCCGGTGGGGTGTGGCTATGGGGTATATATTTGTATCTGGCAAGTGGAGACCTCTCTCTGCTTTCTGATAACATGAGAGCTGCTTCCCTGTGCCACACTCTTGTGCCATGAGCCTCGAGGAATGGAGCTGGCCTTCTGTGAAATAAGACCTTGGAAATTGTGAGCCCTTAAATAAACGTTTCCTCCTCTACAGTTGTGCTGGTTGGGTCTTTTAGTCATAGCAGTGAAAAAACTGACTAAAACAATCTGTGATCAGTATGAATCAATTTTGCAGTCAGAAATTACAATAATTAGTTATAAACCATCCCTTTAGTGTCTGGTTCTTTCCATTTTTTTCTGATCACCATCCCTTGCTTCAAACTGGGTGCTCCTTTTGTATTGCCATTCACGTTTGGCAGCTTCAAGCACTGAATGGTTTTCTGCCTTACTTCACTTTGGACAAGAATTCTAGAGTTCAGCCAAGAGGAGTGAATCTTGGACTTAGAGGAAGAGAATAGACCTGGTAACAGGAGTGCCCCTGGGGAGAGCCAGGATAATGACAGTCCTCAGTATTCTAGTAAATTCTAATTTCCTGTGCAAATGAGTTCCATTCCTGGGCTTTGATGAATGTGCACACAATAAGATTGGCCACTGTTGGAACTGTGTTATGTGTTAGGAGCCATGTGTGAACTGTATGCAAACTGGACAATGTTGGAGCCATTAAGGCAGGGAAGTCAGTCTTCCAGGAACTCCTGGGTAGAATTCCCTAGTTGGAGATATCCCAGATCATGCTGGCATCCTGACCTGGCTCTAAGCTCCTGTTCAAACACAGCCACTGGAGATAGGCATAACCTGCCAAGGATAAACAACCTGTTTGTCTCCACTCTCATCCTGTCCACCCTCCCTGCCCCAAGGAAATCTCTATCTATCCCCTTTGTTCTGTACCACTATAAATAAAGTAAGCATGGGCTTTTTCTTTGTTAGAAGTCAGACCCCTCTGGTCAGCTAAACAGGACATGCCAGTGCTTTGAAAATATATAATTCTTGCCTTTTGTCTTTATTTCAAAGCTTTTATTTCACAGCCAGTCCATGCCTCTGATGGGTACCCACTTCCTCGCCCAAGCAGGATGTGAGCGACATGTGGTAATGTGTTATGGGCAATGGGCACTGACCAGTCCAAATTCTGAGAGATTTCTTAGCCTGATAATTACTGCCATTTGGGCCAGATAGTTCGCACCCTCTACCCATGTAATAGCCTAATTTGCCTCCAGAAAGTGCCAAATGTTCCACTGATGGACAAAATCATCTGTAGTTGAGAAGTGCTGGTTTAGAGGAGAGTTCTAGAAGGACTACCTGAGTCTTCTTGCTATGAGACTTGGAAAATATAATTTTTTGTAAAAGATTCTTGAACCAGTTTTTCAAGACAAATTGAGAGAACTCCAAGAGGAAACAAGTGTGCTCCTCCAGCTCTTAAATAGGCTTCCTATTGTAAGGGCCCAGCTAACACCAGAGGAAGAGACCACCAAGAGACTGACTTTATGCAATAAGCAGGAGGGGGTTTATTGAGATTCCAGCATACTGGGGCTCCGTGCCCACTCGAGAAGGGAGAGCAGCCCAGAGCCCAGAGCCAGGGTTGAACAATGCTTAAGTACACTTTTTGGGGGGAGGGCGGGGACTTTACATACATCACAGTCTCCTTTAACAAATCACCATACACCGCGGGAAAGTCAAACAACAATTCTTAGACTTGATTAGTACATACATTGGTGGGAACAGGGAAGGCTGGAGTGATAGGTCATTCCTAAGGAGGGGGTTACATTCAGACTGATTGGTTCGGGCCCTGTATGCCTACGTGACAAGCTGCACAGGGCCCTAGGCTATTAATCAACTAAATGGCCAGTAGGGCGTTGTCTTAACTGCCTCAGGAATTTCAGGTTCTGGATGTAGCAGAGGAACTTAACAACTCCCGGTCCTTCACTTTTTAACTCAGGCCTTGCAGCTTAGAAACTTTAAGATGCCCGGTCTTTTACATTTTAACTCAGGCTTTGCAGTTTAGAAGCAGCTTAGAAACTTTACCCTTTCACTATGTTGGGTGTACAGGGGCAACAACATTTACCTGTTCAGATGATCTCATGTGTTTCATACTGACATGAATGGTAGACTAATCTTTTGAAAAATATTAGGTAATATCTACTTACACAATTTTACTTTTTATTAAGAAATAGAAATTTTTGATATTGGAAACTGAATCCAAAGGCACAGTACCACTGAGCTATACTACCAGTCCTTTAAAATTTAATTATTTATTTTTGATACAGTCTTCCTAACTTGCTTAGCTTCACTAAGTTGCTGAGGCTGGGAGGCTGACTCACAATAAGGGGAGGTTCTTGGATTAGACAGAGGTAAATGGGGAAACAGAGGGGGGTGGGAGAAGGAAAGACAGTATGAATCAGACATAACTTTCCTATGTTCATATATAAATACATGAACAGTGTAACTCCACATCATGTAAAAACCACAACAATGGGAAGTTATACACCATGTATGTATGATATGTCAAAATACGTTCTACTATCATGTATAATTAAAAAGAGCACATAAAAATACTAAAAATAAATAACTAAAACAAAACAAAAATATTATAAGAAAAAAAAGATGCCATTTTTAAAAAAAAGTTGCTGAGGTTGGTTTTGAACTTGTGATCCTTCTGCTTCAGCGTACCCAATCACTGGGATCTTTACTGTTAGTTTTAGAGAAGACTGAGAAGTATGCATTGGGAAGGGGCATTTGTGTGGTGAGTTACTCACTGGCCATGCCAAAATAATACAGAATAGTGATTTGGAGAGCAGTGGTGTCAGTCTAGGTCCAGTTGTGAAACTAAAACTAAAGTAATTTATAGAGGCAATGTTTAGTATGAGGAATTATTGACTCTAACAGTGATTATCTACTGAGAGGGAAAGAGCTCTAAAGATTCATAGATGGTGTGTCTGGGGAGCAGCCCTTATCCCCAAGGCTGAGGCAGAGCCCTTAAGGAAAGAATATCTGAAAGAGCCTCCTGCCCACCTCCAGGGCTTCAGATCCATTCTTCCTCGGACAGAACATGCCTTGTTCCTCTGGGTTGCGATGAAGGTTGTTAAGAATCTTTTATGCCAGGTGTCACAACAAGATGTTAATATATCCACATGTCACTTCACTCTATGGCCTTAATCATTTGTGTCATAATATCTAGTGAGTTAGCACAGTTGACTTGTGGTTTCTGTCCATCAATAACTTAATTATATACAAAAATAAGTGTGAATACATAGATAAACCTCACTAAACCAAGATAAATATCCTTTTAAATCATCTTCCTCTATAAATACGGGAAATGTCTACAGGCTTTCCAATTCCACTCAAATGGAGGAAAGTTTGTTGGAAAGAGTGGCAGAGTAGAGACTGTCATCAAAGGACACTTCTTGCCACCAAGGGTGGTCTGATGATGTTGCCTTCCCATGGTCCACAGAAGACATATTAGATGATGGAACAGCTTCTACAACATTAAGGAAAATTATTAACCTATGTTATATTATCCTAGAGAGCAAATAACTCCTCAACCAAAGATCTAGAGCCAACACCCACCCAGATTCTCCAGATCTCAGGCACTGCCCCACTCAGGAGGAGACTCCTGTGTGTCCCTCCACTCACTGCACTGCTGTGCTACCTACAGTGGCCTCCTCTACTCAGCAGCAGTCATTCCAGCACTACTGTGGAGTGGGCAGTGCTCAAGGCTAAGGAAGGGCATCATTTCTGTGGAGAGATATCAGTGGCCAGGGGCTTGGGTGAAACTGGTGGAACACCTGTCCCAAGGCCCTACCAGACTGAGACAGCGCCACCCAAAGGCCAGAGGACAGCCTATTCCTCACCTTTCATGGTGTCTGTTGATTTCATATAGAACTTGATGGGCATGAAGATGATGATGACTGACGACTAAAATTAAGACAATGATGATCACTAAGCTGGTCACTGTAACAGATGAGGTACGTGGAGACCCGCTGGTAACTGGGACTGTTGATGTTGGTGCTAAAACAAACAAAAGAGCAAAATCCCTGTCAAAATTAAAAATATCCATTCTTCAGCACCCGTTTTCCCCATACAGTGCATGCGACTCATATATACTGACTCATTATGGGACGATTATTCTACCAGGTCCTGGGGGTACAGAGATGAACAGAGATTGTGCCATGTCCTTATAGAGCTCACATTACTACTGAAGGGGACAGCAAAAGTCCATCCAATTTGTTGTAACAAGAGAAGGCCTGGAAGTTTACAGAAATGTATACAGACCTGGGAACTAGTTGGCCGACCATTAATGACTGGATCATTGATTAATGGACAATGGGGGCTCCTGTAAAGAAGAGACCTTGGGAGGTGAGATGAGAAAGAAGGCTGGTGACAAATCCACATGGCTATCACTGATTGTCCAGTCAAGAAGCCGATGAAGAAATCAGTCATTCAACCCATCAAATTTTTCATTATATGCACATGCTCACACCCCACAGGAAAATCATCAGACCTTTAAAGAGAATTCCCACATCTTTCCCATCCTGCTGAGTTTCATAGTAACTCAGCTCCCTACTTGGCATTTCCTCCAAGTGCTCTGAGAATCCCCTGATCCAGTGATTGCAATCTCCCATGGAGACCTTCCTTAAACGTTCTGTCAGTTCTTTCTCATTCTCCCACTTCTCCTTGATCCCTCTGGCTCTAGGATTAATCACTGTCCACTCCATGTGCATCACATTTAAGTAGAGAGATGTCCATCAATGCTGAAATTCCAGAATGAACCAAGGTCATTGTTTCCTTCAAGCTGACAAGACATCTTGGCCTGCAGGGTGACATGACCTGCAATACACAACAAAACCATCATCTCCCACTCTTGATAGATCCATCACCTCCCAATAAGTTGAGCATTTCTCTGCACATTTAGAGGCCTGTATTCCTTTCTCCCAGATATGCCCTTTCTTGCACATTAAGCCCCACATCCCTCTAAGGCTGGGCCAATGTTAATCTCTTTTACACAAATACATCCAGAGCCTCCTCCATATGTGCACTCCACCCCTTCCTCTCTCCTTCTCTATCTCTTCACCCTATTCCATACTTACCCATGGTCTTATTTTTTTCCAAGTCCATGTCAAGCAGGATCATCCTGAGATCTTGCCCCAGTTCTCTCAGCATTTCGGTCAATTGTGTCCATGTTTTGGTGGCATTCACCTCCCTTCCCAGGTGACCCAAAGGTTTGATCTTATTGCTCTCACAGTCATACTGAAGGAAAGTGGTCTTATCCACTGAGCCCTGCACTTCACACCAGGACTCCCCAGGTCTGGACTGAGATTTGACAGTGAAGTCGAGGCAAAGAGAGTGGGTACCTGTGAGAGAAACAATGAAGTGAGGTTCAGGACAGGGAGAAGAGGACCATTAGTTCCCATCCTTCTGTGATTCTCAGACTCCCTCTGAAGGGCCAAGCTGGCAGAGGGAAGGGTCTTCATCCTAGACCCCGTCAACCTTCTAGATCCTTATTTTGGTGTCACCTTTAACTGAGGTTGTAGGATGCTCTCATGCTATCAGGGACCCCTCACAGGCACAGTTGTACCAGGAGAAAATCTGAAAGCACTTTCAGTGACCTCTACCAAGTTCTGGGTACAAAAAATACAAGATGGTATCTCTCCTCCTGAAACTTAAAACCTAGCTGAACAGTCAGTATTTCCAATAGAGAGAAAAAGAAGGCATCAGAGATCACAGGCCAAATTCATCATGGGTCTTGGTGTTCAGGGAGGTCATCATGGAGTAGATACAGGAACATGGCAGCAGAGGGGAGCTGCCACACAGGAGCACAGAACCTAGTCTGGTGTCCTAGGCTGGAGCCCTATGAGCTGATTATCAGATTCCGGGGAACCTCTCTAGCCAAACCACACCCTTTCCCCATTCTTTAGAAGACGTATCCACTTATCTGTGCCCAGCATGGAGCCCCAATCTCTTCTCCCTGTTTCCAACCAGTTATTTTTTTTTATTTTTTATTTTATTTTTAGTTTAGATGGACACAAAACCTTTATTTTATTTATTTATTTGGTGCTGAGGATCAAACCCAGTACCTCACGCATGCAAGGCAAGTGCTCTACCACTGAGCTACAAACCCAACCCCTAACCAGTTCTTGCTAACACTCATGACTCACAGTCTTCCAAGCTTCTACTAGCAGCAGAAGTAGCAAAAGAAGATAGCTAGTGGAATATACTGGAGACATTCTATTGAGAATAAATATCAGAGAAACAGGCAAAATTAGCCAGGCATGTGCAGGTATGCCTCTTCCCCTGGGTGTGGGCATGCCCCAAACCTACCATTGGAGGACTAAGGACCAGTCTATTGAAATTCAATGAAGAAAAAGGTTGTCAAAGGCATGGTTAGCAGGTAATGCAAAACAGAATTACTTATTAATAGAATTCTAAAAATTAGAAATGCAGATGTTAAAAAACAAAATTCACTGTGAATACCCAGTCTCTGTAGGGGAAGCAGAGCTTGCTGGAGGTTATATGAGTTCCTTCCTTCTACATACTGCTTCTCCTCTTTTCCCTGCCTCTTTTGCTATCTGCTTTCTTCCCAAGTCTGTATTTTCTCCCAACCTCACTCTCCTCTGTCCCATTACCTCTAACCTTTCAAACCCTTCCTCTTAATGACTGAGATCCATTTGCATTCAATACCCCACAATTAGAGATTCAGTCAATACAGGCACGAGCCCTAGAGCCCCAGAATTACCTTTTTGGTTGAGAAATAGAGGCTGACAAAGATGATCACTTTCAGGTGGATAATGATGAAAATGAACACAAGTAATTTTTAAGAATGGTCTTTTGATGGGTGGTGCAAAGGATGAACTGCACCTTGCTGAAGCAGAGGCAATGGATTATGAAGGCAGTCCCAGTAAGCCAATGGTGGCAGTTTTGAAAAATGTCTGTGCAGTAAATAATTTCCCTTGGGGACTTGAAAATTATACCATGTATGGTCTTGATATGAAGTGTGCTTCCTGGTCTGTGCACACTGTGGAGGAAGATCCCAGGTCAGAAGCACAGAAGGATGTCAAGTTCTTCAGGAATCTGGAAAGCAGTTGGACCCTAGAAGCAGTAGCAAGGTTCAATAGAAAGCAGTAAAACTTGTTGCTGCTAAAGATGATGATTTTGTTGATGAAGAAACTAAATAAAAGCACTCGTGAGGAAACCTCTTTCTGACTCTCCAGCTAAAAATGCACAACAATGACATAAGAACAGGGAAGATGAAAAACCACTGACACCAAGATCAAGAGGTCAAGAATCCTCCAGAACACAGGGAAAAACTCCTGAAAAACCAAAGACCCACTTATGCCAAAGCATAAAAACAAGAATGAAAGAAAGTACAAAAGGGTCCTTCTCTTCCCAAAATGGAAGCCAAGTTCTTCAATTATGTGGAGAGATGTTTCTGGATGATTGATCTGGAGGCTATTCAAGATCTCTGGTATTGGAGGAAGTTTTTTTAAGAAAACAGTTTACCAGTTTGTCAAAAGTTTCTATCTTAAATCTCTAGATACATATGATCTACTAAATTGAATCAGGAGGGCATAGAAAATTTGAATGTACCAATTTCAAACAATGATATTGAAGACACCGTCAAAATGCTATCAACAAAGAAAAGCCTAGGACCAGAGGGCCTCTTAGTCAAGATCTACCAAAACTTCAAAGAAGAACTTACACCAAATTATTTCATGAAGTAAGAAAGAAGAGGGACCTTCCAAACTCATTCTATGACTCTAATATCATCTTGATACCAAAACCAGACAAAGACACTTCAAGGGAAGAAAATTTCAGATCAATATACCTGATGAACATAGATGCAAAAATTCTTAATAAAATAATTGCAAGTAGCATATCAAAACATATTAAAAAGATATTGCATCATGATCAAATGGGGTTCATTCTAGTGATGCAAGGTTGTTTCAACATGTGGAAATCAATAAATGTAATTCAATAGACCTAAAGACTAGAATCATATGATTCTGTGAGTACATGCAGAAAAAGCATTTGACAAAAATCAGCATCCATTTGTGCTCAAAACAGTAGAAAAATAGGGATAATTGGAACATACTTTACCATTGTAAAAACTATCCATGCTAAACCCAAGGCCAACATCATTCTAAATGGGGAAAAAATGAAATCATTCACTCTAAAAACTGAAACAATACAGGGATGCCCTCTTTTTCCTACTCCTATTCAACATAGTTCTTGAAACCCTAGCCAAAGCAATTAGAGAAAAGAAAGAAATTAAAGGAACATAAATAGGAAAAGAAGAGCTCAGACTATTCCTATTTGCCAAGACATGATTCTACATTTAGAAGACCCCAAAACTCCACCAAAAAGTATCTAAAAGTCATAAATGAATTCAGCAAAGTAAGAGGGTTTAACATTAACACCCATAAATCAATTGCATTCCTACACACCAATGATGAATCAGCTGAAAGAGAAATTAGGAAAACTATCCCATTCACAATAACCTTAAAAAAAAAAAAAAGAACAAACAAAAACTTGGGAATCAATCTAACTAAGAGGTAAAAGTCCTCCAACATGAAAACCATAGAATACTAAAGAAATAAACTGAAGAAGACCTTAGAAAGTGGAAAAAAATCTTCCATGTTCTTGGATAGGCAGAATTAATATTGTCAAAACAGCCATGCTACCAAAAGTCCTATACAGATTTAATGCAAGTCCTATTAAAATTCCAATGATATTTTTCATAGATATAGAAGAAGCAGTCATAAAGTTCAGTTGGAAAAATAAGAGGCCCAGAATAGCCAAAGCAATCCTTAGTGAGAAAAGTGAAGCAGGAGGCATCACAATACCAGACCTTGAACTGTACTACAAAGCTGTAGTAATGAAAACAGCATGGTATTGGCATAAAAACATTTATGAAGAACAGTCCAGTTTGAATGGAATATATAGAACAGAATAGAAGACACAGAGACAAACCCACATATATACAGTTATCTCATACTAGACAGAGGCACCATGAACATAAATTAGAGAAAAGACAGCCTCTTCAACAAATGGTGCTGGGAAAACTAAAAATCCATACATAGCAGAATGAAATTGACCCCCTATCTCTCACTTTGCACAAAACGCAACTCAAAGTGCATCAAGGACCTTGATAGTAGAGCAGAGACTCTGTGCCTAGTAGAAAAAATTGTAGGCCCAACTCTCATCATGTCAGCTTAGGAAGCAAATTCCTCAAAAAGACTCCTAAAGCACAAGAAGTAAAATCAAGAATCAATAAATGGGATGGCATTAAACTAAAAAGCCTTTTCTCAGCAAAGGCAACAATTAAGAACATGAAGAGAGAGCTTATAGAATGGGAGAAAATATTTTCCATTTGTACCTCAGATAGAGCATTATATTCCAGGGTATACAAAGAACTCAAAAAACTAAAAAAACGATATCGATAAATGGGCAAAGGAAATGAACAGACACTTCACAGAAGAAGAAATCCAAATGGTCAAAAACTATATGAAAAAATGTCCAACATCTCTAGCAATTAGAGAAGTGTAAATTAAAACTAAACTTAAAACAATAAAAAGATGTCCAGTGTTCTGTTTAGGTTTTTGGAATTCATCACATCAATAGACTTAAAGATTAGAATCAGGAAAAGGTCAGGAAATATATTCTTTCTGGAGTTTTCTGAAGGAATACAGCCTTACAAAGAAATGATTATTGAGTATAACCCTGTGAGAGTTTGGTGTTTACATCTCCAGAACGATGAAAGAATATATATATGTAATTTATTACAGTAGCAATCAAAAACTGGCACAGTGTGTTTAAATAGGTCACTGAATGAGGGGGAAAAAACTCAGGTTGAGAAGGTTCAGGACTGTTCCAGCAGGTCGAGGTATTACAATTTTAAATGGTACCTTTACAATCAAAATGGTTAAAGGGGGAAAAATATATCTCTATTATATGACAATTTTAAAAATTAAATAAAGAATAAATGAATAAAGGATTCAAAAGGGGGAGGCATGGAAGGGTGTGTCACCTGAGAACTAGATGTGAGAATGACACAGGTAGATTCCTCAGGGAAGAACAGTCCAGTCTGAAGGGATGGCAGTGCAAAGGCTCTGAGGCTGGAGAATTCTGCAATATGCTGAAGACCAGCAGGTAAACACTGGGGTAGGGACTGCGTGAGCAGAGGACAGATTAGGGAATGGCTGGCCAGACTATAGAGATACCTAGGCCTTTGGTTTTTACTCTGATCATATTCAAGTGACAAATACAAGGGCTATGTGCCTTATTCAAGTTTCCTCATCTCTTTGGTGAGACAATTCAGCAGAAGGATTATTATAGCCTGAATATTTGAGTTGCCTTCAAATTTATATGTTGAAACTTAATCAACAATGTGTATTAGGGATTTAGGATAAAGAGAGAGAAATATGGAATCTTAAGGGAAACACCCTCAAGCCACTGAAGTGCAGAATCATGTCACCGAGATGCAGAAGACACAGTTGCAAACCTTGGCCCATGCCCTTGTAAAATGAGGGAAATACATAAGCACAGAAAAACTGGGGAGAAATTTTGCAGCCCCACCCCGGATCCACCTCCACTCCAGCCTCTAGTACAGCTCTTCTCTAAATACTGGGCCCCCAGCCCAAGTCAGGGCTGCTCCTCACTCAAGTCAGCTGCGTTCTCCCTTGGATGTGTATCTACCTTCCTAAATAAAGCCCAGTCTATGTCTTTGCCTGGCTCATGCTGAAATTCTTCTCTGATGCATATGCCAAGGACCCAGCTAGTCTTGAGCTGAGTCAGCCTACTTCTGGGAATCCTCAGACCCCTTCTCCAGAAACTTCTTCTCCTGTGACAAAGTTATTGGTTGGTGATTAGGTTGTTGGGAGTGGTGACTGAAGTATGGGTCTTGAACTGTCCTGTGACAGAGGTGATGCCTCTCTTGGGAACTCTCAGGGAGAAGGTNAAATGTGCTGAGCTTGACTCTACTGGTCATTGCACTTCCACCAGTTAGTGTTATATCTTTTACCAGGTCCCAGCTTTTTTTCTCTCCTTCTGTGTTCCTTTTTTTTTTTTTTTTTTATGGTGCTAGTATGAAATCCAGGACCTGTGCATGCAATGCAAGCACTCTACCATCTATTTGTCTTTTCTAATCCCCTATTGCCCCTTGTCTGGTTTCCTGAATTAACTGCAGTGCAGGTCGCAGCATTAGGCCATGAAGATGGAGTCCCTTAAGAATAAAATTAGTTTGCTTTTAAATGAGAAGGTAGGGGTTGGGGTTGTGGCTCAGTGGTAAAATGCTTGCCTTGCACATGTGAAACACTGGGTTTGATCCTCAGCACCACATAAAAATAAATAATTAAATTAAAGTTATTATATCCATCTACAAGTAAAATATATATATAAAAAGAGAAAGTTGCTGTAGGGATTCCCCTTGCCCACTTTTGCCAAGAATGAGTTCTGTGTAGTCAAATAATGATGAGACCTATGAATGGGGCAACTCCAGAGTGCACCAAGGCCAGAGTGCACCTTCTGGGCTGGGATGCTAGTTTTCCTAGAAGATTGTGCACTTGCTCCATTTCCAGGCCACTTCCAAGATGGGTGTGGGGAATGGGAATGGGTCATGTTAACATGCCATAAATCTCACTGTTCTTTCTGAAATTTGGCCATTTTTCTTGAATAAATGCTCCTCACGTTGGTGTATGTTTTGGTTAATTTTCAGAGGCCTGACAGAGCTGATTGTTGAAAACATTTGTACCTTTTCTCAATAGTTCTATGAGGAACAGATTTTTAGGCATCCTCACTATACCATTCCAGAAGGCCTGGACTTAGACCAGGATAAAAAGCTTCTGCACAGCAAAGGAAACAATTTTCAGTGTGAAGAGACACTATACTGAATGGAAGAAGATGTGTGTAAATGTCACATGTGATGAGAGGTTAATATCCAGACTACATAAGGAACTAAAAAAAAATAACAACCCAACAACCTGATATAAAATGGAGAAAAATCTGAACAGACATTTCTCAGAAGAGACACACAAATAGCCAACAGGCATATGCAAAAGTACTCAGTACCACAAATTGTCTTTGAAATGCAGATCATAACTACAATGAGATATCATTTCCCTCCACTAAGAATGGTCATTATTAAATACACAAAAGATAATAAGTGCTGGCTTGGAACCCTTATATACTATTGGTGGGAATGTCAATTCATAGAGCCACTAGGAAAAGCAGTATGGAGTGTCCTCAAAAAATTAAAAAAATAACACCAGGATATGATCCAGGAATTCCTCTACTGGGTATTAGCCAAAGGAAATAAATATAGTCTATCAAAGACACCTGCACTCCCATGTTTATTGTAGCACTATTCACAAAGGCCAAAGAACAAACAATCTACTGATGAACAGATAATGACCATGTGATACATAACACACACTGGAATACTATTCATCCATAAAATGGACAAAATCTTGTCATCTTCAACACAATTAATGGAAATGGAGATCATCATGTTAAAGAAGTAAGTCAGGCACAGGAAGACTAGTACCATATGATCTCACTTGGAGATAGAATCCAAAAAAGTTAATCCCAAAAGTTGAGAATTGAATGGTGTTTACCAGAGGCTGTATATGGTAAATGAAAAAGGAGGGTTGGGGAAAGGGTTGACTGATGGGTCCTAAGTTACAGTTACAGTTACGTAGGAGTAAGAAGTTCTGGTGTGCTATGACACAGTGGGGTGACTATAGACAACAACTTTTAGCTATCTCAAGTAGCTAAAAGAAAGGATTTTGAAAGTTTTCACCATAAAGATGATAAATGCTTGTAGCAAAAGATACATTTAATACATTTAACAGTATTAAAACTTCACATGGCACCTCCTTTAATATATATAATTTTATGTTTATATGTAGCAATTAAAAATAAAACAAAATAAAAAACCTGGCAACAAGGGCACCAACATTGTCTAGGAGGTCACTGATGATGACTGCTAAGGGCCTAGGTGCTTGCTGGGTGACAGAATTCCAGAACTGGGCTCCGAGCAAGTAATGGAGAAGAAAAATTCTGGTAACACAGAACCCAAATGGACGTGATGAACAGGTGGAAGGAAAGAGTCTGCACATTCTTAGAAGCAGAAAGCCAGCCTGGGCTGAGAGATCACAGGGTACCTCATGGCAAAGCATCTGGGCAGGCAACCCAGACTCTGTCTGAGTTCAAGAAGTGAAGGAAAACCCAAGGATGGCTGACGCCCGCCAAAGTCTGGCTGTTGGCTCAGTTTCCAGACCTCAGCCATGTCTCAGAGCCTGAACTCATTCCTAGGAGGAGAGGCCAGGGTCCTATCAGGAGGGACCCTTCAACCACAGAGCCAGTCAGTGTTCCCTTTCAGCCTGTCCCACAGGGCCATCCACCCATTCAGTTGGGTCTGTGTGCATAGAGATAGAGAAAACAGTCAGACATTCATCCTGGAGGCAGTGTGAGCTGACCTCATGCCCAGGCATCTGAAGTATCACATGGTCTCCTGGTACTGACAAGGTAGGTGCATGTGGGGCCAGGAATGAATGGACCTGTCTCAGGTCCTGCTCACAGAGGTCTGGGACCACAGACCCACTCAATGGTCATTTCAAATTCCTTCAATTTGTAACTGAAATGAATCATCCATGGGCTTAGTGAGTCACTTGTGAGGTCAGGGCTTCCCCCAGTAGTGAAGGCCAAGTACAATCTTCTGACAATGCCTTGTCCAGGCAGTTTGTTTAAATAGTATCTCATCCTGGAGGACAAACATTTGTCCTCTACTTAGTGCAACACCTCCCCCCTCAGCTCACACCTGTGACTTCAGGAAGGTACCCTACTGCCTAATGAACCAAGGAATCCACTGGGTAGCAAATGCTGTGTTTTGGGGGATAGTCAGCCCCAATCTACAGGAACCCCTCCTAAAAACCAGTCCAACCTGAAGCCACAGGAACATAGGACCTGCGTCTCCCTATGAAATATGCATCTGAAGAACTATTTGGAGAAGACAACCTGGGGATGGGCACCAACATTGGAGACACTCTAATCTAGGGTCAGATGACTAGGACAGTGGGCAAATCCCATTCATTTTCATGTTGTCTTTAGTTCCTCTCACAATAAAGCAGAATTGAGTACTTGATATAGAGACAGGTATAGTGTGTCCTGCAGAGTTGAAAGTGCTTACTGTCTGCAATTTGTGCCTACTTTATACCACTATAAGATGTTGGCTCCCCAAGAGATAGACTACATAGGCTTAGGATCAAGGTCAGGAGTCTATAGATGCCCCCACAACAGAAACGTACAGATGGCACATTTGCTGTTAGACAGACAGTTGAGGATGGTGGGAACATGATGTCAAGAGAATAAATGAATAATAATTATAAAATGGGCTGGGGATGTGGCTCAAGTGGTAGCACGCTCGCCTGGCATGCGTGCGTCCCGGGTTCGATCCTCAGCACCACATACAACCAAAGATGTTGTGTCCGCCGAAAACTAAAAAAAAAATAAATATTAAATCTCTCTCTCTCTCTCTCTCTTTAAAAAAAAAATAATAATTATAAAATGTCCCACTGTGCTGACCCCCATATGCTTTCTTTGCTAAAAAGCAATTTATCTAACTCTACTGGACAGGATATGTCACATTCCTCAGCAAACTACCTGTTATATGCAAGAAATGTAGGCAGGAAATAATGTTGATAAGAGGAACCCAAGTTACTTTGAAGGGAGAGCTATGTGAAGGGTGTTTCACAGAACAGATTTTGGAATATAAAGATAATTCCTCCTAACCATAAAACCCCTATAAAAATGATTAAAATTCCATTTAGAACCAGGCAGCATGGGCCAAGGAGAGACAGTTGTCATGGCAATGCTAACTTGAAACCTGATGTCACCCTGATGTCAGTCAAAAGCCAAGAGGTGGGCTGGGGTTGTGGCTCAGAGGTAGAGCGCTCGCCTAGCATGTGCAGGGCCCTGGGTTCGATTCTCAGCACCACATAAAAATAAATAAAATAAAGGTATTGTGTCCAACTACACCTAAAAATAAATAAATAAATATTAAAAAAAAAAAAAAAGCCAAGAGATGAGCCTGGGCAGGACTCTCTGGAAACTTTCCTGGGATCCCCAATACAACTGGAGCACAGGAGAGGCAGGTTGTCTCTTTCCTCTCAGAGAGGACCCACTCTCTCCCTTGAGAGTGTTGCCTTTCCCTTTTCGTATCTCTTCAATAAACTCATTTTTGTTATTCTGGCAAAATGTCTGAAATCTTTAGGACTTGATCAAAAGAATTGGGGTTTGAAGAGGAGGTCTTTGCACTATCTGTTTCTTAGATGACCCCAGCTCTATACCATTACCAAGGTCATACTTGGAAAAATGGGGCCACCTCCTCTTGCCTTAGGATCTGTGGGTGAGGTGGGGATGTTTGCAGGGTATGTCCTCAGGCATGGGTATATGGTGCCAGGTGGTGGTGGAGGAGGTTAGGGTCCCCTAGGTGGATGGGAAGGTAGGGAGGCCCTGGATGGGGGCGTGGCTAGATAAGAAAAGTAGTGAAGGGAGGTGAGCTGGGTGGTGGCTCACTGAATCACAGAAAAGTGATTGTGGCTGGTGGCAGTTGAGGCTCTGTGGGCGCATGTGCTGAGATCCCCAGGCAAAGTGTGGTGGAAAGTTCAAGGGTCAACAGCCTTGGGATGAGAGTCTATAGAGCAGAGCCAGGCCTAGGGATATATGTTGTCCTAACCCTGTGGGGTCACGCCCCTGTGCACCTGGTCCTGGTGGCTGTGGCTCTGGCACTGCTTTGGGGAGACAGCGGTGGGGCTGGGAGACATCACCAGAGATTGCCAGCTAGTGTTCTCTTTTCCTCTTGCCCCTCCCACCTCCCGCCCTTACTTTTTTCTTTCCAGCTCCTCTCAATGGCCTGAGGATGAGAACCAGACAAGATACAACTTAAGGGGTGGCGGAAAGTCATGTGACAGGCGTCACATATGTGCACCTGATAGAAGGACTGAGCCTGGGTCCCCTCCTCAGGCCCCTCCACCGCCCCCGCAGGCTCAGTCCCACCTGGTCCAAGTCCTCTTCAGTTGAACTCACCGGTCCGCGCCGCCCAGAAACAGTCGGGCAGTAGAAGCAGAGCTAGGGTGACAGAAAAGAGCAGCCAGGTGAGGGTATCCAGAGCCATGTGTGGATTACACTGGAGCGCGAGGGGGTGCCGGTGTGTGCCGGCCGCTTTTTAAAAGATCCGCGGGCGCGGGGCAGAGAGCGGAGCTGGGCGTGGAGACTACACATAGGGCTAAGACCGGTTTCAAGGCAGGAGGCAGGAGGCAGGACGAGGCGGGAAGCTGGATGCTAGGCGGGTGGCCGGTAGCACAGACTTTCTGTGGGCGCATGTGCTGAGATCCCCAGGCAAAGTGTGGTGGAAAGTTCAAGGGTCAACAGCCTTGGGATGAGAGTCTATAGAGCAGAGCCAGGCCTAGGGATATATGTTGTCCTAACCCTGNTATGCAAAAGTACTCAGTACCACAAATTGTCTTTGAAATGCAGATCATAACTACAATGAGATATCATTTCCCTCCACTAAGAATGGTCATTATTAAATACACAAAAGATAATAAGTGCTGGCTTGGAACCCTTATATACTATTGGTGGGAATGTCAATTCATAGAGCCACTAGGAAAAGCAGTATGGAGTGTCCTCAAAAAATTAAAAAAATAACACCAGGATATGATCCAGGAATTCCTCTACTGGGTATTAGCCAAAGGAAATAAATATAGTCTATCAAAGACACCTGCACTCCCATGTTTATTGTAGCACTATTCACAAAGGCCAAAGAACAAACAATCTACTGATGAACAGATAATGACCATGTGATACATAACACACACTGGAATACTATTCATCCATAAAATGGACAAAATCTTGTCATCTTCAACACAATTAATGGAAATGGAGATCATCATGTTAAAGAAGTAAGTCAGGCACAGGAAGACTAGTACCATATGATCTCACTTGGAGATAGAATCCAAAAAAGTTAATCCCAAAAGTTGAGAATTGAATGGTGTTTACCAGAGGCTGTATATGGTAAATGAAAAAGGAGGGTTGGGGAAAGGGTTGACTGATGGGTCCTAAGTTACAGTTACAGTTACGTAGGAGTAAGAAGTTCTGGTGTGCTATGACACAGTGGGGTGACTATAGACAACAACTTTTAGCTATCTCAAGTAGCTAAAAGAAAGGATTTTGAAAGTTTTCACCATAAAGATGATAAATGCTTGTAGCAAAAGATACATTTAATACATTTAACAGTATTAAAACTTCACATGGCACCTCCTTTAATATATATAATTTTATGTTTATATGTAGCAATTAAAAATAAAACAAAATAAAAAACCTGGCAACAAGGGCACCAACATTGTCTAGGAGGTCACTGATGATGACTGCTAAGGGCCTAGGTGCTTGCTGGGTGACAGAATTCCAGAACTGGGCTCCGAGCAAGTAATGGAGAAGAAAAATTCTGGTAACACAGAACCCAAATGGACGTGATGAACAGGTGGAAGGAAAGAGTCTGCACATTCTTAGAAGCAGAAAGCCAGCCTGGGCTGAGAGATCACAGGGTACCTCATGGCAAAGCATCTGGGCAGGCAACCCAGACTCTGTCTGAGTTCAAGAAGTGAAGGAAAACCCAAGGATGGCTGACGCCCGCCAAAGTCTGGCTGTTGGCTCAGTTTCCAGACCTCAGCCATGTCTCAGAGCCTGAACTCATTCCTAGGAGGAGAGGCCAGGGTCCTATCAGGAGGGACCCTTCAACCACAGAGCCAGTCAGTGTTCCCTTTCAGCCTGTCCCACAGGGCCATCCACCCATTCAGTTGGGTCTGTGTGCATAGAGATAGAGAAAACAGTCAGACATTCATCCTGGAGACTTTCTAGGCCTCCGCTTCAGTACTTTACTTGCAAATTTTAGACTTTTCACTGAAGGGACTAGGGCCGCTTTCCCTTGATTTCTCCATCATCGTTTCTAGTCTCTGCCCTTTTCTTTTGCATAAAAATGGTTTTATCAAAGTAGAATCACACCATTCGTGCCCTCATACATCTTCATGTTCTTCATCATCACCCTAAGTACATGTATGAAGACACGAATGGTGTGACTCCACTTTGCATACAACCAGAGATATGAAAAGTGCTCTATATGTGTAGTATGAATTGTAATGCATTCTGCTGTCACATCTAACAAAATAAAAATAAACTAAAAAAATTTAAAAATGGTTTTATCAAAAACATGTTTTGCAAGTCTTTTCTTCCCAATCCAGTTGTGCTGTTTTTTCTTTTTCTTACACGTGTGTTTAAAAAAGCACAGCAGTTTTTTGTCTAGTGGTAAAGTCCTGTCAGGCAGCTGTTGCTGTACTTGGTGGGGAGGTGGGTGAGGAGCAGGCGCCCACTCAGATCCTGGAACCTGGCCCAGGGAAGCTAGGGCAGAGAAGTGGGCCCAGCTTAGTCATGTCCATCACACTCTGCTTTTCTTTGCTACCAAAGCCAGCGACACCTTTAAGCTTCTGAGCTGGGACCATGTTCTTGTTCTAATTTGACAATAAACTAGGTTGATTGTCGGACACTGCAGAATCAGGGGAGTTGATAACTAATACTAGTTGCTTTTCAAATACATTTATTTTTCGACATCAGACAGGAAAACTTGGATGAGTTTGGGAACACTTCTCGTTAGGGAAAGGAGAGCTGTGTCTAGTATTAATGCTCATTTTCAAAGCAAATATGGAGCCCCATATACGTTCAGCTGTTCTCAGTTTATATCTTAAAATATTGCATCTTAAAGATCCTCCCAGACTAGCTCATTTTATAAGTACTTTTCTTTTTCCCTCTGCATGGCAATCTATCCACTGTCCATCAGATTTATATGCAGCCAGCTCTTTGATGAAGATGAAGACGGTTTCCCATTAGTTACTTTAGCAAAAAGAGAACATTGCAATAACCATACGTGTATAAACCTGTATACAACTTCCTAGAATAAAATGCTGTGCAAATTGATCCAACTTAAAAGTGCATCATTTCATTGAGGGCAACTTTTTTGTAAAAACTTGTAATTGTTAAGACCCAGCTTTGACAAGGGAAGTGAAATTGTTACTATGGTAGGAATGCAAAGTGGTCCAATTTTTCTCAACAAGAATGTGACAGTATTCATAGTGAGCCTAAAAGTAACAAAATTTCCAGTGGAGAATAGATTCCCATATGTTGAAATTGAGTTAAGACTCCCTGGGAGGATAACAAATAATCCCATAAAATTTTTTATCTTGAGTGTGTGGCTAATGCCAGAGGATGCAGGTTTGCATGGGAGAGAACTTTATGTAGGCTATAGGCTATATTTTACTCTATTAAAAAAATTTGGGGGGGCTGGGGATGTGGCTCAAGTGGTAGGCTCTCATCTGGCATGTGTGAGGCGCTGGGTTCAAGCCTCAGCATCACATAAAAATAAAATAAAGATATTGTGTCTACCTAGAGCTAAAAAATATGTATTTAAAAAATTTTTTTAGTTGTATATGGATTCAATGCCTTTATTTGTTTTTATGTGGTCCTAGGATTGAACCCAGTGCCTCACACTTGCAAGGCAAGTGCTCTGCCACTGAGCTACAACTCCAGCCCCTATAGGCTATATTTTAATTGATTGCAAAATGTGAAAAAAAAAAAAAAAAA
>NW_025999842.1:64418462-64477368 GCF_001458135.2 Marmota marmota marmota
ATATATATATATATATTAGGGGCTAACAGGGATTGAACCCAGGGCACTTAAACTAGTGAGCCACATCCCCAGCTCTTTTTATATTTTATTTAGAGACAGGGTCTCACTAAGTTGCTTACTTAGGGCCTCACTAAATTGGTGAGGCTGGCTTTGAACTTGCAATCTTCCTGCCTCAGCCTCCTGAGCTGCTACAGGCATGAGCCATATCCAGCTCTCTTTTATTTTTAATTGGCTGAAACGTCAATTTTTATTATTTTAAAAAATGGACAGATAATCTTGTGTATATTTGTCATGTACACTATAAAGCTTGAAGTATGTATACTTACTCCATCCTTCCTAGTTAACTTTGTCCTGTGAGGTTTTCCAAGAGGCATCCTATTCAGAAAGTCCCATCAGACTATCTGGATTGGTCTCTCTGCAGAACCTGTTGGATCACTAGTTACCATTATATGACCAGGATTGCCACAACTGCCCAGTCCAGGTCAGAATTTTACAGTGTTCCCTGGGCCAGAGCATAGGGCAACCACCAAGATCTGCACATCTTTTGCTGTGAGCTCTCTTCTATCTTTGTTTATAGTTGCTACAGTTGATCCAATTTTGAAAGGTTTCTCAATGTTTTTAGTGGGGAGAGACAGGGGCCTGCCTCTTGTGAAGGGCTCCAGAATGGTGGTGAAGCTGAATGTCCACCTCCACCTCACATTTTCCACTGTAGAAACCCTTGTGTGTAGGGGGGTGGGCTGTGTGTGGTTTCATTCCAGCTGGGGAAGGGAGAACATGGGAAAAAAAATGGTCTCTCTTACCACTTGAACCCTGCTTTTCTGGATTTAAATGTTTGTCTTTGGTCACTCTTGTCTGTGGATATTTGTGGGGTGAATTTGTATGGGAGGGGCAGGATGAAGCTGAAGCACTCCTACCTGGCTATCTTCCTGATGTCACTCACACTAATTATCTTTGGGTTGTTAATGTACATGTAAGTTAATTTTGTTATTTATGTATTCTTACTTTTCAAATGGTGTGTGATCAGTATGAATCAATTTTACAGTTAGAAATTACAATAATTGGTTATAAACCTCCCTTCAATGTCTGGTCCTTTCCATGTTTTTCTGATCACCATCCCTTGCTTCAGACTGGGTGCCACTCTTGTATTGCCATTCATGTTTGGCAGCTTCAAGCACTGAATGATTTTCCGCCTAACTTTAATAGAGACAAGAATTCTAGAGTTCAGCCAAGTGGAGTGAATCTTGGACTTAGAGGAAGAGAATAGACCTGGTAACAGGAAAATGGGAGTGCTGGGTGGGGGCAGAGAGCCAGGATAAAGACAGTCCTCAGTGTTCTCAGTGAGTTCTAATTTCCCCTTCAAGTAAGTTCCATTCCTGGACTATGATGAATGTGCACACAGTAAGACTGAACAGTATTCATGTTTCAGACGAACTTGAATAGTGGACTAATCTTATGGAAAATATTAGGTAATACCACTTTCATAGTTTTACTTTTTTAAAATTATTTTATTTTTATGTGATGCTAAGTTTGAAAACCGGTGCCTTGCACATGCTAGGCAAGTGCTCTGCCACCAAATTACAGCCCCAGTCTGTGGTTTTACATTTTTTAAAATAAGTTTTTATAGTTGTAGATGGACACAATACCTTTATCTTATTTAGTATTATGTGGTGCTAAGTGTCAAACCCAGTGCCTTCCACATATAAGGAAGTACTGTTAGTTGCGGAGCAGGCTGAACAAATGTTAGCTTCGGGGCAGGCTGAACACTGGACCCTCACCTGTCTGGTTCCCACCCTTCATTAGCCCTTCCTTTTGGGATGATTATTTGGCACCTTTTCCCTTTACTTCCTCTTGTTGTTTTTTAATTTGAAACCCACACCTACCCCATGCCCAATCTGCTTGAAGGCAGAAGATGACACCTTTAGCAACTACAGTGTGACCCAATCACTGTACACCAACAAGGCAGCTAGCACAGTAAAGGGCTATTAAAAACCTTCTCCTGCTGGGCCTTCTCTCTCTCTCCTCTTTTTCTCCGAGTCAATCAGACACCTCTGCAATCAAGATCCCTTGATTGCTCCGAGTGTAGTGATTACTTTCCTTTCACCATGAATAGGTATAAACCTGTCTAAGAGAAAGACAGTTTACTGTAACACAATCTTACCTTTGAATGGTTTTGCTGGATTATTATACAATTCGGAAGTTGAAGTAGGCCTGTCAGGGCTTAAGTATATGAAGGATCCTGTATGGACGGGCACTTAGGAAGATCAGGGTTCTCAACCATCAGGAACTAAGCAGAAGGTGCCAAAGGCGTTGCTGCTGGTGTGCAAGGATAGCAAGACACCAGAGGAAAGGGTCAAAAGATTTCAGTCTTTAAACCCAGAGCTGGCACTCCTAGCACTGTTCCTCGTCCTGGACCCTGTCAGCTGCAGGTCATCTCACAGTGGGTCAAGGACACCAGCCCTAAACCTGGGGGAAAATCACAGAAAACTGCCTGGGCTCTAGAACAATAGCCAAAGAGAGCCTGGCCTCTGTCCTGCCTTTCTGCCCCTTTTGTTCTGGTGTGTGTGGGGGGTGGAGGTGGCTGGCTACAAAGGATGTGATAGTAGGTCCCAGCTCTGTCAGTTTATGACCTGGGGACAGGAAGTCTCCACTGTTAAGATCTGACAGGACACCCCATTTGGCCAGGAGATATTCATCACTGGGACAAGTGGTTCTTGCTACAACACTATCCCATAAACTAAAAGCCTGGGGAGTCTGGCAGGACAAATAACTGCACCCAGAAAAGAAAAAGACAGAAACTAAGGACAACCTGTGTTTCATAGGCAGCCTCTGCAAAGGGATCTTCAAGAACTCCTAAAGAGAAAAATGGAAAGGGCTTCTTGCATTGCATATCAGTCTGCCTAATATAAGAAAAGGCCCAAAATAACCTCTGGGTACAAGTGACAGTGGGGAACTCACTTAAAGTTGATGGCATTGTGATAGTGTTCATGGAGACAGGTCAGGCTCAAAAATGTCATTGAAAGCAACATAGGAGAAAAAAAGATTAAATCATAATTTTTGTATATGTTGGATTGCCCAACCCTCTCCTGGGATGAAATTTGTTGTGTAAATTAAATGCACAGATAACATTCATAAGGATTGTTTCAGAATATGAATTTTAAAAAGGTTCCCAAACTAGTAAAGATAAAAGAAAATTACAGGTATAGAAATATATTTTAGTATGGAAAATTAGAAGGTAAGAGAAATGTTTCTGAATGAGAAAATATTTTGTCCAGTAAAGTAATATTCTTATGCTAACATCCAGGATTAAAGATGACAAAACTAAGGATTTAAAGTTGTGAATGTCTAAGTAAGTTGAAGAAAGTTGGGGGAAGGTAAATCTCAAAAATTTTGTGTGTTTGTTTAATTTGGCTATAATTTATCTATCAAGATAAATTTATTCTATTTGTTGGGCTTGTGGAAACAAAGTCTTAAAGTAATTAGGGTTTGTATCTGTTTGAAAGTCTGAAATAATTACTTTGTAACTAGTTAATCAAACAACTGTTACTTAAACCTACCAATATAGATGTCACCCTAAGTATATGTGACTAGGTATAATGTATTCATTATACCTAGTCACATATACTGAGAACTATGGCTATCTAAGCCTTGTCTAAGTATTATGTAAAAATTTATAAAATGAGGGGCTGGGGTTGTAGCTTAGCAGTAGAGCAGAGACCCTGGGTTCTTTCCTGAGCACCACATAAAAACAAACAAACAAATAAATAAACAAACAAAATAAAGGTATTGTGTCTAACTACAACTGAAAAATAAATATTTTTTTAAAAGTTTATAAAATGAAAGTATATGCAAGTTTACTGGCAAGATAACCACTAAGTGCTCTCTTTTATACATTGTATCTGACATTGAAGGACCATGCTCTCAATTGAAGACCTGTCTTATATATGTTTGCTTTGAGTAAGTCAATTTCTTATCATTAACCCTGTTTCCTAAATGTATAAGAAATTTAAGGCTATTGATTTTGTTAATCCATGCAGACCTGTGATTACTGTTACCATACACTCTGGATTCTAAATTGCACTTTAAAGTTAAACTTAGTTGAATGCAAAGCTTTGCCAAGTTGGTGTTCGCCAAACTAAAATTATGTGTAGCAAAATCTCTGATTTGTATAAAAATAACAAATTTGGTTGGTATTTATTCATGTCATTTGAGGCTTTATAGCTGGATCAAGTAACATGTTGAATAAGTTATATATTCAATTTGGTGTTAATCTTCACACTGGAATTGGAATTTAAATGCATTTTTGGAAGCTAATAATGAGAGCCTGATCTGTTTAAAGGTGAAATTGTAAAACAAGGAAGCATTTTGCTTCTTTTTTCACAAAAAGAAAGTTAAAATCTCTCTTAGTCTTTGTTTAATTTATGTTTCAGATGTAATGTTGTATTGTGTTATTTGTCAGGATCCCCACCTTACCTGAAATAAGAGTCTGCATCCCACCTTACTACATGTTAGAATGGCTGCAAAATAGGCTAGACTTGAGATCATTTAGAGTTGTGATAGGTGGGATTATCTAGGGTTTGATGATAGCTCCAGTCCGGTGGGTGCCAGACTGGTTGGCTGGGAAAGTTGATAGCAAGATGCCCTCGCACCCTCTTACAACCTTCTGACCAGCTCCATCTGTCCCCGGACACTTCAGGACTAGTAGTTCTGGGAAACTTGGCTCTCTCCAGCATCTCCAACCAATGCTTCCCCCAGGCAAAATGCCCCTAGTCTGTGAAGTTTCACAGGATTGCCTGGACATGAATGACCCATGCAGACCCAGTCACTATCTGACAGATAAGGATGTAAGATACCCCAGGCTCAACCATGTTGCAGTCCCAGGATCTGAACACCATTTCACCTTGCAGAAAGACCATGAGGGATGTGCTCAAAGGAGGGACCCTGCAAAGAAGTGGCAAGATGGTGGCCACCAGCACTCCCAGCAGGAGGACCTTAGGGCAGCCAAACCCTAGGCACCCTGGCACAGGACCTCCAGGTCTTGGCTGGTGTCCTCAGACAGAGTTGGCTGCACTACGAGGTGGTGGTGGCAGCAAACCTGCAAGCATCCTGCCCCCCATCCTCCAGGCACTGGCCAGTGTCTCAAGATGGAGATGGCTGTGTGCAATCAAACCTGCAGGCAACTTGGCAATGGACCTCTGGGTGTGGGTGGAAGCAGCAGGACTACTAATTGATAGTGAGGTCAGGTTGAGGTTGTTGCCGTTACAACAACAAAAAAATCACTATCAAGGGTGAAGTTCACTGGGGTAAAATTTCATACCTTAAGCACAAGAACATTTGTTTTGAGCCAGCAAAATGTTTGAGATTGCAATCTAGACTACCTGTTAAGAGTGATCCTTACATTCTACTTATATGAACCAATTTAGCAGAATCACTGGTTTTTGTTTTGTTTTGTTTACTCTATAATATGAAGGAAGTATAAAATAGCATTCATTCTTTACCAAGATTTTTTTGGTCAGAGTTCTGCAGGGAATCAGAACCAAGAAACTTATTGTAGAAATTGGCTTATGGGTTATGGAGCCAAGAAATTTTAGTGTTTGTCTGCAGGCAGGAGAATCAGGAAAGCAAGGGGTATAATTCGGTTTGAACCAAAGACCTGGGACTGAGGGCTGATAGTTTAAGTCCTGATCTGAGTCATGGAGACTGAGAAATAGTAAAGGTTTGTCATATCCCAGAACCAGGAAAGATGGACATCTCAGATCATGCAGGGGAATTTGCCCTTCCTTTGACTTTTGGTTTTGTTGAGCCCCTGAAAGGACTGGATGATGCCTGCTTTTACTAAGAAGGGAGACTTTGCTCAGTCTACTGCTTTGAGAGCAAATCTTTGCCAGAATCACTCTCAGAACACTACCCAGAAATAATGTTTTACCAGCTATCAGGGTATTCCTTAGGCAGTGTGTTGACACATAAAATTAACCACCACATTCATTGCATTAAAAAATTGTCAATTCATTAAAAATTGTTTAAAAAACAGAGATGTTTATTTAAGTACAACAAAACATATAAAGAGAGTCCCTGAAGTTAAAAATGAAG
This sequence comes from Marmota marmota marmota, assembly GCF_001458135.2. Taxonomy (NCBI): domain Eukaryota; kingdom Metazoa; phylum Chordata; class Mammalia; order Rodentia; family Sciuridae; genus Marmota; species Marmota marmota. The sequence goes on from NW_025999842.1 coordinate 64,424,550, forward strand.
TCTGCCATGGTATTTTACAAACAATATTGCTTGCACCATCAAGGTTGTTAGCTTTCCATCACTGTGAGGAAACTACTGAAGACAGTAAACTAAAGGAGGAAAGATTAATTTCTGGCTCACTGTTTCAGAATTTTTAGTCCAAGTTTGGTCGACTGCATTGCTTTAGGGTCTGAGGTAAGGCAGAATATCCTGGCAGTAGGATCTGTGGCAGAAGAGAGTGCTCCCTTTATGGTAGCAATGATAAATAATTAATTCTTTTTGAAAGTTGAGACAGGGAGGGAGAGAGAGAGAGAGGAGAGGAAAGAGAGGGAGGAAGGGGCCTGGGACACAAAGAGCCCTTCAGAGGGTGACCCAGCTCCTGTCCTCATAAGGTTTTCCTCACTTCTCAATAGCACCATAGTCAATACATGGATCTTTGGGGGACACCCCAGTTCTAAACGATAACAAAGGTCAACTCAAGGTGCGGAGAAATATTTGGTTACACAAACCAAGATGGAAACTGTTGAGATTTCTTGTTCCAATAGCCGGAGGCTAAGTGTACATTTCCACAGGTTAGCGAAGGACATGGCTTATCACGTTAACGAAAAGTGCAGAATTGAACTATCACAAAACACAATAAAAAGCTCAAAGTTGGCTTTTCTGCCCGTGGATGCCGCAGAGAAAGCATTGTTAAAGTCTCTCTTCCTGCTGCCATCATGTCTAAATCAGTGTCCCCTAAAGAGCCCGAACAGCTGTGGAAGCTATTCATTGGAGGAGCTTTGAAACAACTGATGAAAGTCTGAGAAGCCATTTTGAGCAATGGGGAGCACTCATGGACTGTGTGATTGTGAGACACCCAAACACCAAGCGCTCCAGAGGCTTTGGGTTTGTCACTTGTGCCACTGTGGAGGAAGTGGATGCAGCCATGAATGCAAGACCACACAAGTAGATAAAAGAGTTGTGGAACCAAAGAGAGCTGTCTCAAGAGAAGATTCTCAAAGACCGGGGGCCCACTGAGCTGTGAAAAAGATCTTTGTTGGTGGCATTAAAGAAGTCACCGAAGAACATCACCTATGAGATTATTTTGAACAGTATGGGAAAATTTAAGTTATTGAAATCATGACTGACCAAGGCAGTGGAAAAAAAGAGGGCTTTGCTTTTGTAACTTTTGATGACCATGACTCTGTGGATAAGACTGTCATTCAGAAATACCATACTGTGAATGGCCACAACTGTGAAGTGAGGAGAGCCCTGTCAAAGCAAGAGATGGCTAGTGCCTCATCTAGCCAAAGAGGTCGAAGTGGTTCTGGAAACTGGTGGTGATCGTGGAGGTGGTTTTGGTGGAAATGACAATTTTGGTCATGGAGGGAACTTCAGTGGTAATGGTGGCTTTGGTGGCATGTTAGAGTCTGTAAACAAGTCAGGATGGCACCTGGCAAATGTTAGAGTCTGTAAACAAGTCTGGATGGCGCCTGGCGTTTTGCCAGAGGGAGTGGTTTGTGAAGTAACGCCAGCGAGCCATTAAGTGTGGAGATTCCTTATTGGTTGACTGCTATATCTAGTTTATGTTAATTAGATAAGCTGTGTGGAATGTATAAATACCTCTGTTGTCCTACAATAAACGGCTCCCACTCCTGCTGTATCGATCTACACAAGTTGCTCGTCACCCCCCTGTTAGTTTGCTGCAGCCGGACTGTAGCAGTGGCAGCCATGATGGTGGTGGATATGGTGGCAGTGGGGATGGCTACAATGGATTTGGTAATGATGGAAGCAATTTTGGAGGTGGTGGAAGCTACAATGATTCTGGGAGTTAAAACAATCAGTCATCAAAATTTGGACCCATGAAGGGTGGAAACTTTGGAGGCAGAAGCTCTGGACCTTATGGTGGTGGAGGCCAATATTTGCTAAACCATGATGGTAATGGCGGTTCCAGCAGCAGCAGTAGTTATGGCAGTGGCAGAAGGTTTTAATACTGCCAGGAAACAAAGCTTAGCAGGAGAGAAGAGCCAGAGAAGTGACAGGGAAGCTAAAGGTTACAATAGATTTGTGAACTCAGCCAAGCAGTGTTGGCAGGGCCTAGCTGCTACAAAGAAGGCATGGTTTAGACAATACTCATATGTATGGGCAAAAAACTCAAGGGCTATACTTGCGACTAATTGTATAACAGGTTATTTTTAGTTTCTGTTCTGTGAAAAGTTCAAAGCATTCCACAAAGGGTATTAATCTACTTTGTTTTTGGCACCCATGCTGTTGATTGCTAAATGTAATAGTCTGATCATGACGCTGAATAAATGTCTTAAAAAAAAAAAAAGCTCAAAGTTGAAGTTACAGGATCTTCATGAGGGTCATCATATCCTGGGGTAGCAGGAATCAATGGGTGGCAAAGAAAAGGTGGGTGTGGCTGCTGCAGTGGACAGGAGAGTGAAAGCAGCTATCAGAATAGTCCACCTCTTGCAAAAGAGGGTATAGGCCCATTGTGTCCCTAAAAGTGAAATACCTGAGTGTCTTCTAAATCCTGACTAGATGTGAATAAGCAAAAGAACCATATATAAATTAGGGGTTTGTTTGAGCCATTAAGGCACAGAAGCCACTTTTCTGGGAACTCCTGGGTGAAATTCCCCAGTTCAAGAAAGCCCAGATCATGCTGGCCCTTGTCTTGGCTCACAGCTTTAGGACCAAACAACCTATTTCCTTCAAGATCCCTGCAACACCAAGAAACAAGCACCAAAACAAGCCTCCTACCACATTGAAAACTATCTACTGACCCCCTTGATCTGTACCACGATAAATAAGACAAGCATGGGCCTATTCTTTGTTAGAAGTCAGACCCCTCTGATCAGCTCAATGGGTCACACCTACCTTTGAAAATATATAACCCTTGCCTTTTTGACTTTACTTCTTGATATATTACTTTCATAGCTTTTGGTGACCTTCAACCTTGTGAGACGGGCATGGTAAGGATTACACTATGGTGATCTTCTACTCAAAACCCGAATCCCTTTAAAGCTAACAAGCTACAATTCATTGCTTTATCAATAGCGTTCATGATAGGAACCCTCTCATTCTCAACAACTAAACTGTCGATAGCCAAAGTTAAATGAGAAAAATTCCAAAGTTAATAAAGAACATTCTAATTATGCTTTTTAATGGATTATTTTTTGTTTGTTAGGGATGATGCTAAGAGTAGGTCTGACAATTATTAGGACAAGAAGCTGGCAATCTGAAATAATTTATTTAAGTGTTCTCATAATTGTCAGATTTCAATGTGGCTTATCCATCAAAGCAGGCCTGCCTTGTAATTAAATCATATAAATGTTTTATTGGTTCTAACATAATTCCTAAACAGGTTAAATCAAATAAAAGCTTTGATAAGTATTTGTACCACTCCATACAACCTTTGGAGCTCCACTTACAGAAAGTTATAAAAATTCTTTTATTTGTCTGATTTGTAAATGTGTGTACATAATGCTTATATTATGTCTACATTACATGATATTAAAATTGACTTATAAATAAATAAGCATGATCATAATTTAAAATTAACATAAAAAATGGACCCAAATAGCTTTAATTCACTTGATTTAAAAAGTTTCAATTGAAATAGGGTAGAGAGTTATAAATAAAGATATCTTTAAAATTATTAAATCAAAATTTTCCAGCTGGTTAAATAATTAACTTGCGGGCCTGGGGCTGGGGTTCAGTGATAGAATGCTCCCCTAGCACATTCGAGGCGCTGGGTTCAATCCTCAGCACCACATAAAAATAAATAAATAAAATACAGATATTAAAATAATAATAATAATAATAAAGTTGTTAATCCCTATGATATTTAAAATTTATATCTATTTGCTTCTAACAATTTTCCTTAGCAGGAAAAAGATAATTAATACTGTTATCTACATTTGTTTGATGTCTTGGATCTTATAGTTAAGAATAAATACATTTAAGGTAAAGGGGAGTAATTATATGTCTTTATTAAAAGAGGTACTTATTGATTTGCAAGGTTAGAGTGCTAGAATGTCATCCATTGGGTGCTAAAATATCATCTACTAAATATAAAAACATCAGACCCTATTAACTAAAATATACGTAAACATTAGATGTGTTTGTAATTTGGTTAATATAAAAAAAGATCTAAAATTCCTTTGTTTTCTATGTCCTCATGAGAACCAAGGGGCTGGGAGTTAAACTTCTATCAGGTGTGATTTATATAGAAAGGTTTAAGAAAAATTTCACCCAGTAAAGTGAAAGGTTATAAAGTCTAAGTAAATTAAAACAAAATTTGTACAAAATAATTTTCAAAATGTTTACATATAACTAAATTGGTTACATGAAATTAACACAATCAGCTGAGGTTATTGAAATATTTATATTCTTTAAATCCTGCTAAGTTTCTGACATGAGGCTTATTTACCAATATAGATAAGATCTTTTCACAGACCTTTATTATTTGGGCATTGTAACTAAAAGATAAAAGAAATAAGAAATACTGAAAACATTAATCTACTCTCATTCCAATAAAATAATTTTTTTATGTCTGTTGAGTTTTATTATTTAAAAAAATACTAGTTTTAAAGGATTTAAGGTATATAAAATTTTGTTTAAACAATAACTGTTATTTTAAAGTACCACATTACATTCCATATTTCAAATTTTTCTTTAAAAGCTAAACTTGGTTAATATAAAAAATCAATGTAATTATGATAATTATTAATAACATATTAATTGTATCTTCATTTCCCAAATATACACGTCATTAAAGTACAAGATTTAAAAGAACATTTTACTAAGCTGATGTTATTCAAACAAAAGTTTCTACAACAATAGCTCTTAAACTATAAAATAATAACAAGTTAATTAGAAATGAATGGTGTCATTTAATATTTTATAATTAAATAAATACGGTATAAAATTTTACATTACTCTCTACACTGAGAAGTAAACTATATTTCCAAAAGACAATTAAGACACACTAGCTTATTTATAAGTTAACAATATGAAGTATATAATTTTTTTTTTTTTTTTTTGTGGTGCTAGGGATTGAACCAGGGCCTTGTGCAAGGCAAGCATTTTACCAACAGAGCTATATCCCCAGTCCCTATATCCCTATATATATATATAGTCCCTATATATATTTTGAGATTTTCCTTCAAGAGGGTTTTAAAAGCTCGCTTAACTTGTCTGTTTCATGTTTCAGATATAATATTAAATTATGTTAACTAATTTATATTGATCCAAATAAGTATATATAAAATTTTTATAAAATAATATTCAAATAAAAAACTAAGATTATTCAAAATTAAACCTTACATAAGTATTGTCAAGAGGCCCATTTTTAAAAAATTAAGGAGGCTACATAAGACAACAACAACAAAACTCTTTTAAAATTCTACTATCCATAGATAACTACTATTAACATTTAGTATATAACCTTCTAAATAGTTTTCTATGCATATCCTTATAGATATACATATTTTATGAACAGAGAATCATATTAATATTATTTTTAAAACTTATAATTTTAAATTGCACATAATTAATATTTTACAATATTATTTTTAATGCCAGTTTTTAAAAATCATATAGTTCATTATCCAAATATTGGACATTTAAATTATTTTTGTTACCTTAAAAACAAAATTATTAAGAATGTTCATACATCTGATACCTTTCTACACAAAAATTATTTTAGCGTACTTTCTTTAAAATGTGATTGCTAGATCAATGGCATATAAAATTCTAAAAGAGTTTTGAATTACTTATTAAATCATTACCTGAAAAGATATTACCAATTGACATTCTACCCAGCAATATCTGAAAGTACAAATTCCCCATACTTGGATCAATACTCATCATATTGAAAATTTTTCCTAATTTGGAAGGTAAAAAGCCACTCATTCTTTTACTTCATTTTTAAATTATTAATAAGTGGAAGATTTTTTTTTTTCTGTGCTCACTCAACATATGTACTTCTTATTTTTAAAAGTCTGTTTAAATCTCCTGCATCCTTTGTAGAGGCCACCTATTTTAAGATAAATTTTTGTTATACAAATTAACATTTCCTAAAACAAAAAATACTATATATAACTAAATGAAGATTTATAATTATAGAAAATTATTTTCCTTAATTCATAGCAATTATAAAAATTAAATGTTTTTACTCGTCAATTTTATAATATGTTTTCCTTAACCTTACAACTACTGTTTGTCAATGTCTTACACAAGTACCAATTCTAATATAAATACCTAAGTTAATTTGAGATAATAAGGCTATTAACTATAGGACAAACAAGTTGTAAAACTAACTTCAATCTGTACCGCTATAAATAAAGCAAGTGCAGGCTTTTTCTTTGTTAGAAGTCAGGCCCCTATGATCGGCTCAACAGGTCATGCCCTGCTTTGAAAATACATGATTCTTGCCATTTTGTCTTTATTTCTTGATAGATTACCTTCACAGTTTTTATTTCACAGCCAGCCCATCCCTCCCATGGGTACCTCACCCATGCTGGATATGAACAGGAGAGCTGTAGGCTAAGTTAGAATATGTGATGATGTGCTGCAGGCCTCTGGATTTGTACTTCACAATCTTCATCTGCTCTATGGAGGAATAGCAGGGAGTAGACTGGCAGAAGACCAGTAAGGCCAGTTATTTAACCGGTAAGGCCAGTTATTTAAATCACATTTCAGAAGCTTCTTGGGAGCACCTTTAGAAAAGAAACAGGTGTTACTTCAACTCTCTGAAGAAATTCTATCTCAATTCTTCTGGGTGCTCGCCTTGGGTCATGTATTTCCCTCCATCCATTACCCAAGGATCCAACAGCCTCTATCAACCACCTCCCTTCTTTCCCACAGGCCAGAATCAGTTCCTGCCCTGCTATAGGCTTTGGTCTCAGGACTGAAGCTAATGACTGGATCTGCTCCCTGACTGGAAGTCTGCTCCTCTCCCCGATAGGAGGGTCCATAGGACCTGGGGATGCCGAGAGTCCTGTCCAAAGAGAGGGGTGTGGAACCTAGTTCCCAGACTTTGGGTGGGGTTGCAGATGACATCTTTCTTCCCCCTTCTCCCTCAACCTCTCCTTACCTGGGAGCAGCACAGCTCTAAAAGTGACTGGCCCTGCCTACTCCCTCCACTCTGGTTAAGTCAGCTGGAGCATCAGACTCCAGCAGCTGCTCAGCCCCACCAGTCTCTGTAGAGGCTCTGCTCAAGGCAGAGGCTGCTGAGCTGGCTCAGGATCTGGAGTCTGCAGGAGGCTGGGTTCCCGGGCCACAGCCCGAGGGTCAAGCCTGGGGTTCTAGGAGTCCCCAGAGAGCTGGCATCCTCTGCCTTCATCCTGAACAGACTCCACTCTGTTTTCAATTCAGCTTCTGGCAATGAGCCTCCTGTGGAATGCAGCCCTGAACTCCAGCCTTCCAGGTTGGGCTGGGAAAGGCCTTCCCTGCGCCTTACCCTGGCATTAGCCATAGGACCCTCTCTCTCCCTCTCTTTTATATATGAACATAATACCTTTATTTTAAGTTTAAACTCAGTGCCTAATACATGCTAAGCAAGCACTCTACCACTGAGCCAGGACCGAGGCCCCAGGACCCTCTTCTTTGTGGGTATGAAGTCCCTTTCTCTGTACACATTGAATGGAGCTACCATGCTGCCATCTTCCAGGATTGGGTATTTCCTTCCTGTGTTCCTGTTATTTCCACACCATGCCCCACTGTGTCCCTCTCTTATAGAAATCTGGTCTGAATCAGACCTGCATCAGCTAAAACCCTTTAGAATCCACAGGCTGCCTTGGTATGGCCCCTCCTCTTTCCCACGGGCCCTGACAGGGAGGATTTCTCAGAACTCAGGGCTGAGCATGGTCAAGCTATTGCTTCCAGTGACTGGAGGCCTGATTCTTCTGTCTCACCTCAGAATGGGAAGGACCAGTCAAGGTACAGACTAGGATCTTGGGAATTCACTTTCCTGTCCTCATTGCTCCCCCATCTCCCCCATCCCTCTCTTCAATCTGCCTACAATACCTGTCAGAAAAAAATTATGATGCATCCTATGATGAGGATTCTAGTGATTAAAGGTACTGAATTCCAGTGATTAAAGGTACTGGCTGAGGACTTCTCAATGACTGTGTCTGGGGTGGTGGTTGAAGGTCCTGAAATGGAAACACAAGAGTGTTAGCCCTTCTTCAGACCAAAATATGAGGACATATCTGCTTAGATCCTGCTGCCCCAAGTCATTCAGGAAGGCAGATAGTTCCTAGATCTCTGCTATGTGGCAGCTGCTGTGACAGGTCCTGAGCAGTGAGGGAGACAGGAAAAGGGTCATGTCCTTAAGGGGCTCATATAGCTAATGGGAGAAGCCTGGGTGATCATGCAACTCATCCTTCCTGGTGGCAGAATATGAGGAGACCCATGAGGATGGTGGTGGAGAAGGGTCTCAGGAGCTGACATGTGAAGTGATTTAGAGGAATTTCCAAAAAGAGATGAGCAAATGTCAGACCAAAAGAATGTGCACTGAAAAAGAGGCATTAGGAGGTGAGAAGGGAAAAATATGGAAAGACTATACCTATGAATGTTAACCCAGGTCTGACTCATGCTTGATGGAGTGTACACACACACACACACACACACACACACACACGTAGCAGCATCTCATGTGAATCCCACTTCTTCCCCCTCCTGCCAGTTACCTGTTGGCTCCAACTCTGCCTCCCATTCCTTCAAGTTCTGAATCCAGGTTCTACAGTCACCTATCGAGGACCTATGTAACAAATCGGTCACCTCCTTGTCATTTTCCCACATTTTTTTCATCCAGCTGGACCCAGGACGTATCTCTCTCCACTTTCTGTTGTCTGAGTCAAAAAGGAGCCACATCCGTCCATTGAAGCCAAACTGCCAAGAGCTGTTGGATTTATGCTGACAACACATCCTGCCCTCCAGGGTGTTCAGACCTGCCCCTATCAGAAAGAAATCAGCCTCTTTTCTTAACAAATCCTTTGTCCAACCCAGTACCACCTTCCCTGTTTTCCTTCAAATCTGGCTGTGTTCTGTCCTCCAAAACAGTTATGTCTGGGCTTTTAGAGGGACCAACATCTAACTCTTTTTTTTTTTTTTTACATGCACACAATCAATTTCCTTCAACCCAATATCAGCTCTCTTGTGCCCTTGGACCATCCTTACATACCTCTGGCCATGTCATTTTCTGCTTTAATGTCAGCCAGTTTCTGTTTTAGCGTATTCCCAATATCTCTCAGTAAGGTTTTCTGCTCTTCCCAGTTGATTGTGGCATTCACTTTCCCTCCCAGGGCACTCAAGGATTTGACCTTGTCCATGCCACAGTCAAAGGAGAGAAAATTCTTCTGGTCCACCTGGGCTTGGACTGTACACCATTGCTGTCCAGGTGCTGCCTTAGAATTGATGGTGAAGTCATAGCAAAGGGAGTGAGTGCCTGTGAAGGAAAAGGGTTGGGCTGGTGAGAAAGGACCCTTTAGGCACCCCCTCCCCATCCCTCTGAAGGGCTGAGCTGGCAGAGCAAGAATGACCCTTCCCAAGCTGTCTGCTCCACCTGTTTAGGTGGGCATGTTCCCCTCCTTTGAAGAGGAGGGGACAGCAACCTCATGTCCCAGGACATGGCCCACTTCCCCTCTGCCCTTTGAACAATGCCTACACCCAGCAGCACATCACCTTGCAATGGCGGTGCCAGGCCTGCTGTGAGGGAAGGGCCTGCCTGGCAGAGGACGATCAGACGCAGGAGAAGGGACTGTGCATGCTGAGTCATGGTGGGTGCAGTGAGGATGGGATCACAGCTGCATGAGAAAGAGTTCATAATTATGGTTCATAGCTTTTAGCTTGACTGTTAGGAGATGGCACTACTGTCCCAGGAGATTGCCTTTTTTTTAGGTTGGAAAGTGATATTGTAATCTGAATGAAATGAAAAATCCATAGTTTGAAGAAAGGTAGTAAAGGAAGGAATCAGAAGTATGTGCTTTGTGGCTCAGAAAATTGTATATGCCAGGTTAGATATACTAGAAAAGCCAGAAAAATGACCAGTCCACTGTGATTTTTAAGAAAGCCTGGGAGACTCTTGTTTATCAAGTGTATTAAAAATATCTGGTATCCAAACCTGAACCAAAATTAGTGGAAAGGAAGAAATAATAAGTTCAGAGCAGAGCACAAATAAATGAATCAGAGACTAAAAAGGAGCACAAGAGAGTAATGAAATAAGGAGCTGGTTTTTCAAAGAACTAAACACAGGTGAAAAGTCAGTAGCTAGACAATTAGGAAAAGTAGAGAGAAGACTCAAATTCAGACAAGAAAAGGGAGAGATTGCAACTGACACCACAAAAGTACAAAGGATCATTTGAGATTATTAGGAACAAAGATACCCATGTTTGTTATTATTTGCAAAAATTTGGTCACCTAGAATAAATGGAAAAATTCCTTAACACTTACACATATATATCTTACCCAGGTTGAATCATGAATAAATAAAAAACTGAGCGGACCTATAATAAGTAACAAGATTGAATCAGTAGTAATAGTCTTCCAGGAAAGAAAATTCCAATACAAAAGAGCTTTACTGCTAAGTTCTACCAAATATTTGAAGAACAGTTTCTAGTTCTCCTTAAGTAATTCCCAAAAATAGAAGAGAAAGAAATTCTTCCAAATACATTTGATAAAGCCAGCAATTCCATGATACCAAAACCTGACAACACACACAAAAACTAATCCACAGCTATTTTTTAAAAATATTTTTTTAATTGTTGATAAAACTTTATTTTATTTATTAATTTATATGTGGTGCTGAGAATCGAACCCAGTGCCTCACACATGCCAGGCAAGTGTGCTACTGCTGAGCCCCAGCCCCAGCCCCCACAGCTAATATTTTTGATGAATAAAGATACAAAAATCCTGAACAAAATACTAGCAAACTAAATTAATTGCCCACTGGAAAGATTATTCAACATGACCAAGTGGAATGCATCTCAGGGATGCAATAATGGTTCAACACTATCTAATCAATAAAGGTAATATCCCACATTAACAGAATGAAGGGCAAAACCAATATAATAGATGTAGAAAAGGCATTTGATAAAATCAACATCTCTTCATGATGAAAATACTGAACAACTAGGTATAGAAGGAATATATCTCAACATGATAAAAGGTGTGTGAAATAAGCCATCAGCAAGCATCATATCAAATGGATAAACACTGAAAGTTTTTTCTCTCAGATCTGAAACAGAAGAATGATGCCCATTTTACCACTTTTAATCAATGGAATTCTGGGAGTGCTTGCTAGAGCAATCAGGCAAGAGAAAAAATGAAGGGCATCCAAACTGGGAAAAAAGGAATAAAATTCTCACTGTTTGCAGATGAGCTGATGTTACATATAGAAAACTCCAAGGACTTCACCCAAAACTAGTAGTGGTAATAGATGAATTTAACAAAATTGCAAGATACAAAAAAAATAAAATTATTAGAGTTGTTATATACAAATAGCAATCATCTGAAATAGAAATCAAGCAAACAATACTACTTTCGATAACTGCAAAAAATATAAAACCTTGGAACAAATTAAAATAAAGAGGTAAAAGATCTCTAAAATGAAAACTATAAAGCAATGAGGAAAGAAATTGAAAATCACACACACACACACACACACACAAATAAAAAGATAACCAATATTGTTCAAATGTCTATTCTACCCAACAAGATCAGCAGATTCAATGTAATCCCTACCAAAACACCAAGAGCATTCTTCACAGAACTAGAAAAGACAATCCTAAAATTTCTATGGAACCACAGAGCTCCTGAAGAGTCACAGTCATCCTGCATGAAAAGAACCAAGCAAGAGGAGTTCCATGACCTGACTTCAAAATACAGGACAAAGCTGGAGTAATCAGAACAGCATGGTGCTGACTTACAAACAGAAGCATGGACCATAGAACAGAACAGAGAGCATAGAATTCGACCCACACACCTACAGCAGCCTATTTTTGAAAAAGGTGTAAGAATGTACAGTAGAAAAAGGACAGTTTTGGGGCTGGGATTGTGGCTCAGCGGTAAAGCGCTCGCCTAGCACGGGAGGGACCCGGGTTCGATTCTCAACACCACATAAAAAAAAATAAAGGCATTGTGTTGTGTCCATCTTAAAAAAAAAAAATTCTCTCTCTCTTAAAAAAAAAAAAGACATTTTTTTCTATACATGGTGTTGGGAAAACAGGGAATCCACAGGAAAAAGAATGAAACTAGACCCCTGTGGCTCTTCACTCAGAAACAATCAACTCAAAGTGGATTAAATGGGCTGGGGGTGTAGCGCAGTGGTAAAATGCTTGCTTACCATGCAGGAGAACCAGGGATTAATTGAAAAAAATAATAAAATAAAAATTAAAAAAAGGGCTGGGGATGTGGCTCAAGTGGTAACGCGCTTGCCTGGCATGCGCGGGGCGCTGGGTTCGATCCTCAGCACCACATAAAAAAATAAAATAAAGATGTTGTGTCCACCAAAAACTGAAAAATAAATATTAAAAAAAAATAAATAAAATTTTATTTTTAAACATTTTAAGGATATTGTAATGGGAAAAGATTTTTTAGACAAGACCCTAAAAGTAGAGAAAACAAAAGCAAAAACAGATAAACAAGATGAATCAAACTAAAAAATCCTCTGCACATCAAAGGCAACAATTTTGGGAGTGAAGAGACAACCTACAGAATGTCAGAAAATATTTGCATGTTGTATATCAGGTAAGAGGTTATATATGGAACTCAAAGAACTTAATAATTAGAAAACAAATAGCCTGATTGCAAAATGGAGAAAAAAATCTGAAGACATTTCTCAATAGTGATAAGTAAATGGCCCATAGGCACACAAAACTGTGCTCAGTATCACCAGTCATCTTTGAAATGCACATCACAACCACAAGGTGACATCATCTCACTCCAGTAAGAATGACTGTTTTTTTTTTTTGTTTTTTTTCTTTTTTTTTCTCTTTTTTTTCTTTTCTTTTTTTCTTTTCTTCTTTTTTTTTTTTTTTCTCTCTCTTTTTTTTTAAGAATGACTGTTAACAATAAAACAAACAAACAAAAAGTGCCTGCAAGAGAATCCTGTGTATTGTTAGCGGGATGTAGATTCATAGAGGGGGAGAGGTAGGGGGGCTTAGGCAACCAGGGCAAGATGGCAAGTGAGGAGGTTGGGCAGGGCCCAAACAAAGGAGCATGGGGAGGGTCTTCTGATGAGGTCAACTTCCTGCTTGACCTAAGTGCTGGTGGACATAAGTGGGGGACCCAATCAGACAGACACTTCCATATTAGCACTCCCAAGCAAGAGATCCAAAAGGAAAACTAAAATAGATGCATGGACAGAGGGGGCACCAATAAATAATATTTAGGAGTGTGTAGACAGGGGAGGAGATCAGAAAAGGAGGAATTCCAGAGACCATCAAAAGAACAGGCCAAAACTCCCACTGGATTCCCAGCTCTGAGGCCCCTTTTCTCAGAGAAGTCCTCTCTATATCTCTCTCACTTTTGCAATAAACCCACTTCTTACTTTCTCAGTTTTCTGTTCTTAGATTCTTTGCTGAATGAACACAATGATAGGTGTTTTCTAATTATTAATTATAGGTGGTAATAATAGGGCCACTAGGAAAAACAGTATGAGGTCCTTAAAAATTTAAAAATTGAACTAGCATACGATCTAGGAATTCCTCTACTGAGTAATAGCCAAAGTAAATAAATACAGTCTTTCAAAGTCATCTGCACTCCCATGTTCAATGTAACACTATTCAAAAAGGCCAAGAAACATAAACAACCTAGGTGTCAATCAAGTGATTAACAGATTTAAAGACAATATGATACATAATACAAACTGGAATACTATTCATCCATATAAAGGACAAAATCCTGTCATCTGCAACACCATTGATTAAAAAAAAAAAAAAATTTAATGGCTCCCAGCAGAAATGGAGATCATCATGTTAAGAGAAGTAAGCCAGAAAGACAAGTATCATATGATCTCACTTGCATGTGGAATCCAAAAAAAGTTCATCTCAGTATTTGAAATCAGATGGTGTGTACAGAAAAAGGGATAGGAGATGTTGATAGATGGGAATTAATTTGCAATTAGATAACAGTGATAATTTCTGGTGTGCTCCAGCACAGTAGAGTGACTGTAGAAAACTGTTTTTTGTTTAACTCAAGAAGCTAGAAGAGGGCTGGGGTTGTGGCTCAGTGGTAGAGCATTTGCCTGTCAAGTATGAGGCACTGGGTTCCATCCTTAGCACCACATAAAAATAAAATAAAGGTATTGTGTTCATCTACTATATTAAAACCCAAACCTTAAACTAACAACCAAGCCCTAAGGAGGGGCTCAGGTTCCACTCCTGGACATCTACTCGTATCAGAAACAGAGAATGATACCAACAAAAAGGATAACTACAGACAAAGGGACACATGTAAAAAAAAAGAGGAAAGAAAATCCATCTCATTTGAAGTGAAAGTCCGAGATCTCAGAAAACATGAGGAAACAGGCACGCCCCCCCCCCCCAATGCTCCAACAAAGGATCCCACAGTTATGGAAGTAGATAAAATCACAGATAAAGATAATGAAAAACTAATTATTAAAATGTCCAATGATCTAAAAGAAGATCTAACAACTGAATAAGAGAATAAATGCAGACGAAAAACCATGTCAATAAAGAAACAGCGATATTGAAAAGAAACCAATGAGAATAGCTGTAAATGAATGAGACAAGGAATCGAATTAAAAGCTCCCGGGGGACAGCACCAACACGTTAGACTGCCTAGAAAGCAGCGCTTCCAGCTTTGAGGATAGAACGTCAGGCCGTGAAGACAGAGTAAGTCAGCTGACTACCCGGTACCAATGAAGAATCCAAACCAAGGTCCCGCGGCAAGGTCCCGGGCGCTGGGCTGTGCGGCTCTTCCCGCCGCTTTCCTTTCCCTCACGTGTCTCCCTGCCCTGGCCGCCCCCCTTAGGCCGGGCGCCGGCAGAGCAGCCGCTGCCGGCAGCGCTCCCAGCTCCCGGACAGTGACGGACTTTTTCCTGCTGGGTTAGGTCCTCTGCCACTCGCCCCCATCCCCGCAGTAATTGTCTCGGGCATCAGCAAGGAAGCCACCGGTCCCGCGGCCCCCGCCCTTCACCCCTCAGCAGCCAGCCCTCCTGCTCTCCAGACCCCTTCCCTGCACCCTCTCNCTGGGGATAGGCAAAGCGCTGCTCTGGCTAAGCTTTGTAAGTGGCACAATACCTTTATTTTATTTGTTCATTTTTATGTGGTGCTGGGGATCAAACCCAGTGTCTCACGACTGTTAAGCAAAAGCTCTACCACTAAGTCCCACTTGCAGGGTTTTTTTTTTTTCCCCCCTGGGTGTGGGATAGTTTTCAAACTTTTTTTCCCTTAATTTGTAAAGCTGTAACTGTAACAGTTACAGTTCATCTTCCGAAAGTAGCCGTCATTGCTCTAAGGCTTATTTTTTAAAAAAATATTTTCCCCCTCCTCTCCTCTCCCCCTCCCTAACAAGTTTAGGGAGATGGTGTGATCTTTTCTTCCCCTAGTTGATTGCCCTGGAACTCACCCACTACAGGGAGGAGATGACTGCTGAAGATCTGGAAAGTGAATAGCTACCAAATTTACAAGTGAATACTAAAGCTCTCAGGGTGCACTGAGACACCTAGTAGAGACACCTAGAATGTAACCCTTGAAGTTCCTTTAAAAGAGTCACACTCTTTGGGATAGGAGTCCCCTGTGTTTCTCCTTTGCTAGCAAAGCAATAAAACTTCTTATTCTTTTTTTTTTTTTTCCAAACCGTGTCCCATTATTAAATTGGCATTGATTGGCATTGGGGACAGGGACCGAGCTTTCGGTTACATAACCACAAATTGTAGTAGCCATCCTGGGGTGGGGAGAGGCAGGGAGGAGTGAAGGGAAGGCTTCTGGGGCCCCTTTCCCACAACACTGAGGGTGAGGTGAGGCTGGGCTGCAGCAGTACCACTCTGGGCCTCCTGAGGGAGGACATCATCAAGGGAGGAGTTGGCCTCCATCTGTGCTTCACCCTCAGCTTCTGCCTGAGGATGTCTGCTCCCTGCCTCCTGCCCTGTTTGGGTTCCCTGTGCCCACCCTACCTATGCCTTCTCATCTCTAACCTTCTCTTTCTCTCCCCCTTGAGTAATGCAGTGACACATTCTCCCAAATGCCAGCAGACTGGCCTCAAAGCAAGAAATGGTGTTTTTCCTGCTGCCCTTTATCTGGGCTGACCATCCCCCCTTGCCTATTGTCCTGCTGCTTGTCCCATTTCCCAAAGCTGGAGCTCAGTGAGGCACCAGAGACTGAGACAGTGACCAGGGAGAGTGCACACAGGTAGAATTTAGAATTTGAGATTCATTTATTCCATGCCAGAGGCTAGACAGTGACTCAGCAAGAATGAAAGGATTCAAGGTCTCTGGCCCAGCTAGCATCCCAATTGTAAACAGTTCCCACCTGAGCCATTTAGCACCCTCCTTTCTTTGTGATTTGGGGTAGTTTGCTTTTCCAGTGGTGAGGTAGGGGTGGTTTGCCTGTGGAGCACTCTCCCTCCTTCCTCCCCTCCAGTATGGGTTAGAACATTGCTGGGTTGGAGACCAAGGGGACCCATAAAGCTAGAACCTCCTAAGAAGGTCTCCCTTCCTCCCCCTTCCTCCCTCTCCAAAGGGCTGCCAGGGGGAGTGAACTTGTAAAGACAAAACACCTGTTATCTGGGGCTTGAAGACAGCCCCACTTTGTTATTATTCTTGGATGACAAGGCTTGGGTGTCCTAGAAGCAGCATATTGAAACCAGAATTAGACAGGCAGTCAACATAGATAGGTAAATTGAGTCAGGAGGCCAATTTTGAGTGAGTCTGGCAAGTTGGAAACTGTCCCCTGAAGGACTGAAATGTTAATTCCTTCAGAGCCCTTCCTCCACCCTTATCAAGAACCTTCCAACCTGTTGCTAAGGTAACCTGTCCCAGGAATTGCCCCTCACTACAAAAGCCATAAGGTTGTTAATTACTGTGTCCTGGGCTGCATGGTCCTGCTCTTCAACCCATTTGATTCTCACCTTTGGTCCGCCCTGGGCTTAGTCACTAGGAGAAAGATAAGGAGAAGAGAGCAGGAGAACAAAGGAAGCCTAGGACATATAAAATGGGCAGAACACCTCGCCTCTGGGGATACCAGGATACCAGCTGTGGCCCCCTTCTCCCTTCTGGGAGACATCTATGGTACCCCTTTTTAAATAAACCCTGCTTTATATGCTTGCCTCAGTGTGCTTCTCTGTGAGGATGGCCTTAGGCCTGAGCCTAGGCAACTCCATTTCAAAAAACTCCAGTTTGAAACCTGCAGTCTCACCAGGCACATCTAACAGAACTCTCCAGTATGGCCCTCAGACAAGTTACTTCCTCTCACCCTGATAAACAGCGTGAAGTCTCTGGCAGACTGTCCTCTCTGATTAATGGGAAAGGTGAGAAGATCAGGGTGGAGACCACCAGAGCAGATGTTTCTGACCCCAGGGTAAATGATGTCATGGAGAAATGGGTGGTAGCTGATAAGGATTGAAAGGGGGGTCAAAAGCCCCCAGATTTAGTATAAATAATAGAGCTAATGAACAGGGATTCAGCCAGCCCAAACAAGAATGCATTTGAGCTGGAGAGACTGATGAGGACCTGGACTGACATCCCATCACTTGTCATCATTTTCCTGATCCTCTGCATGATCCTCACCATTCTCAAACTCTACCACCTCATCTGGACCCTGGTGAGAGCTGCAACTTCTCCCTATGACCTACTCTCCTCAACCGGTCGTCCACTGCACACCAGGAGAAGCCTGCCTTGGTTCTGGACTCATCACTGTGGTCTGAGTGAGTGTGAATCTGCTGGACATAAAGCCTAAGGCTTAAGACTTTTGAACTTAGCATGCAGAGGGAAAGCCTTTCATGATTAAGTGTTTGCAGTGCTTAGAATTAATCTAGAATTGTTTGCTGTGAATTGATTATGTCTATTGCAGTGCCTAGCATTAGGGATTGCCATTTTCTTGATTAGGACCCTATAGAGTGAAATTGTATTGAGTAATTTGAGTGAATAAAGCATTGAATAGGGGCAGAAGCATGTGGACATTCTTTATTTCTTCATACATCGTGATTTTGCCCCCTTGCAACATTCTCTAATGTTCAAACTACAACATTTGAGGGAGCAGAGTTTATCATCAGTAACTGGAGGTATCAATATCACCAATTATATCTTTTGGTAATAAAAATAAAATAAAAATGGAAGATCATGATCAGAATGTATAAGAACTCTGAGATAGCATCAAGAGAGTAAGCCTGAGAATAATTGGTATAGAAAACAACATGGAGATACACAGTATCTTATTTTCAATGAGATAGTAACAGAAAAAATTTCCCCATATCAGAAATTAGATAGACAACTACATACAGAAGGCCTATAGTACCCCATTTGGTCAAGATCAGCACAGAACTTCTCAAATACCATCATAGTCAAACTACCTAATATAGACAATAAGGAAAGAATATTAAAAGCTGAAAGAAAAAAATATTATAGGTAAGCCAATAAGGTTCACTTCAAATCAGACTGTAAAATCAAGATATTTCAAGTTCTAAAAGAAAACAATGGCCAGACAAGATTTTTATATACAGCAAAGCTTTCTTTCAAAATCAATGGGGAAATAAAATCTTAAAGTAAAAGAAGTCATGACCACCAAGCCAGCACTACAAAAAATACTCCCAAGTTAAACTGCACACACAGGAACCACCGCTCCCCCTCTGCCAAAAAACAAAACAAAACAAAACAAAACAAAAAAACTCCCCAATAGATGAAGATCACTAGAAGAAAAACAACCAAATGAGGATCAAGACAGAATTAAATATAGCAAACAAAGCAAAAGGCAGGAAACTACAAACATGTCCATAATAACACTGAATGCAAATGGTCTCAATTCCCTAATTCAAAGACATAGATTGGTTGAATGGATCTAAAAATAAGATCTAATTATTTTCTATTTGCACTAGACTCACAGGAAAAGACATCAGCAAGCTGAGGGTAAAAGGATGGAAAAATTGTTTCATGCAAATGGAGTTCAAAAACAAGCAGGAGCAGCTATTCACATCTGGCAAAGCAGATTTCAAGCACAATTAATTAGAAGGGACAAAGAATGCCACCACATAGATAAATGGAGCAATTCAATAAGAAGATATAACAAGAGTAATGTATAAATCCCAAATGCCAATATAGTTAATTACATAAAAAGAATAACTTATTGACATTCAATTTCCCATAGACCCCAATACAATAATACTGAGTGATTTTAACATGCCCTTACCATCAATAGAGATGTCATTCAAATGTGAAATCAATAAAGATTTCTTCAACCTAAATAATGGTATAAATCAAATGGATCTAAAAGACATCTACAGAATATATCACCCCCAAGCAGCTGAATTTACCTTCTTCTCAGAAGCTCATGGAACCTTATCTAAAATAGACCATAATCTAAGTCTCAATGTACATCTTAAAATACCAAAAAATTGTCATAATGGCATGAATCCTTTAGGATTATAATGGAATGAAACTAGAATTTAATAGTAAGAAAAAAGAATAGATACCACATAAATACCTGGAGATTGAATACTCTGAAATGAATAATGAATCACAGAAGAAATTAGAGAAAAAATCATGAAGTTCTTAGATACAAGTGTGAAGTGAGATACAATATATCAAAATCTCTGGGATAGAATGAAAGCACTTCTAAGGGAAAAATTCATAGTGCAAAATGGCAATCTTTAAAAAATGGAGAGATCCTAAATAAATAATCTTATGCTCCATTTCTAAGCCTTAGAAAAGGAAGAACAAACTAATCCCTAAAATAATGAAATTGAGAATTAAAAAAATATACAGGATCAGTACAGGAAATGGTTGGTTCTTTATCTCACATAAGATTGATAAACCCTTAGCCAAACTCACCAAAAGAAAAGGAGAGAGAAGCCTTTAAAAAAAAAAGGATGAAAAAAGAGATGTTATCACAGACATTTCTGAAATTCAGAGGATCATCAGAAACTATTTTGAAAATGTATACTCCAATAAATTGGAAAACCTAGAACACACTGAATAAGTTCTAGACATATACAACCACCCAAAGTGAACCAGGAAGACATAGAAAACCTATATAAACTAATAACAAGTAATAAAATTGAGATGACAATTAAAAGTCTTCCAACAAAGAAAACCCCAGGACAAGATGGATTCTCAGCTGAGTTCTCCCATACCTTTAAAGAAGAAATAACACCAGACTTCCTCAAATTATTTCACAAAATTGAAAGGGAGGGAATACTCACGAATCCACTCTCCAAAATTAGTATAATCCTGATACCAAAACCAGACAAAGATAAATCAAGGAAAGAAGATGTTCCCTGAAGAACATAGATATAAAAATAGATATAAAAATCCTTAATAAAATGTTAGCAAACCACATAAGAAAACATTTTAAGAGGATAATACACCATGATCAAGTGGAATTCATCCCAGGAATGTAAGGTCTGTTCAACATGTGCAAATCAATAAATGCAATTCTTAGCCAGGTGTGGTGATGCATGCTTGTAATCTCAGTGACACGGGAGGTGAGACAGGAGGATCCCAAGTTCAATGCCAACCTCAGCCTTGGGGAGGCACTAAGCAACTCAGTGAGAAACTGTCTCTAAATATAATACAAAATAAGGGCTGGGGATGTGGATCAGTGGTTGAGTGCTCCTATGTTCAATCCCTGGCATGCCCAAAATAAAATAAAATAAATGTAATACTCCACACAGATAGAATTAAGGACAAGAATCATGTGATCATCTCAATAGATGCAAAAAAGGCCTTTGATAAGAAACAGAACCCTTTCGTGTTAACCTGGAGAAACTAGGTATAGAAGGAACATACCTCAATATTATAAAGACTTGATAACAAACCCAAAGCCAATATCATACTGAATGGAGAAAAACTGAAAGCTTTTTCTCTAAAATTAGGAATATTACAAGGATGTCCACTTTCACCACTTCTATTCAATTTAGGTTTTGAAACTCTACCCAGAGCAAGTAGACAAAGGCAGGAAATTAAAGGGATACAAATAAGAAAAGAAGAAGTCAAACTATTTCTGTTTGCTGATGACATGATCCTATATCTAGAAGACCCCAAAAATGTTCACCAGAAGACTTTCTAGAAATGATAAATGAAATCATCAAAGTAGCCGGATATAAGAACACATTTATAATAGTTTCCTATACTCCAACAGTGATTCAGCTGAGAAGATGATAAGGAAAATCACTTTATTTAAAATAACCTCAACAAACAAACAAAAACAAAACCCCAAACCAAGAACCAAAACCCAAACCAAACCAAAGCATCCAAACCCTTGGGAATTAATCTAATCAATGAGATGAAGATCTCTACAATGAAAAGCTTAGAACTCTTAAGAAAGAAATTGAAGAAGGCCTCAGAAGACGGAAAGACCTCCCTTGTTCTTGGAGAGGCAGAATCAATATTGTCATAATGGCCATACCTCCAAAAGTAAAATATAGATTTAATATCATTCCTATTAAAATACCAATGACATTCTTTACTAGTACTCTAGAGAGAAGTAGTTCCAAAATTCATTCAGATGATTAAGAGACCCAGAATAGCCAAAGAAACCCTGAGCAAGAAGAGCAATAGAGGAGGCATCACAATACTTCATTTCAATTATACTGTGGAGCTAGAGTAACAAAAATTACATGGTATTGTCATCAAAATAGACACAAACACCAATGGAAGAGATTAGAAAACACAGAGACAAATCCACTTAGATACAGTCATCTGATCTTTGACACAGGTGACAAAAATATATGTTGGAGAAAAGACAACCTTTTTCAGCAAATGATGCAGGGAAAACTGGATATCCTCATGTAGAAGAATGAAATTAGATCCCTTTCTCTCACCCTGCATGAAAGTCAAATCAAAATGGATCAAAGACTGAGGAATTAGACCAGAACCTTGCAACTGCTAAAAGAATACATGGGTCAACACTCTATCATATAAGTGCAGGCACTTACTTCCTTAACAAAACCACTAAGGCTTAAGAAAATGAAAAGTCAATAAATGTGCTGCCATCAAATTAAAAAGCCTGGCACAGAAAGAAAATGATAGAAAGCATGACGAGAGAGCCTACACAATGAAAGAAAATCTTCGTCAGCTGTTCCTCTGACAGGGGATTAATATCCAGAATATATAAAGATCTAAAAAAACCATAACACCACGCTAGGCAAGGTGGCACATACCTGTAATCCCAGTGGCTCAGGGACCTGAGGCAGGAGGATTGCATGTCCAAAGCCAGCCTCAGCAACTTAGTGAGGCTGTGAGCAACTTAGTGAAACCTGTCTCAAACTAAAAAATAAAAAGGGCTGGGGATAGGGCTCAATTGTTAAGCATCTCTGGGTTCAATCCCTAGTACCAAAAAACAAAAAACTTAACACACACACACACCCCAAGTAACCAACCCAGTACCTGATTTGGGAAATTTTTTGTTGTTAGTTTACTGAATCATTCCTTAACTTGTATTGAATGCCTATTTGTGTATATAGTTCTCCCAGAGACTCAAAGGCAAAGAAAATATTCCTCCTTTTTTTTACAGCCCATCATCCTAAGTGTGAAAGTCAGAGAGACCACCTTCTACCCACATCTGGTGTCATTCTTCTGTAGCCAGAGCTTTTAGTACAGATAAGAGAGGTTCATATCATCTGGGAGAGGTTGAGGGAAAATGATAGAAGATGACATTAAACTCATTCCTGAAGAAAAGTTACTACTTGATGGGTGGAAAAAATAATGTAAATAGAGAGATGAGCAGGAGCATACTGTGGTGGGGACAGCAAGCAGGGCAGGACAGTGAACCATGGCCCTGCAGGTCAGCTTAGCGAGAAAGAGGATCAAGAGGTTCCATGGGAAAGGGAAGATAAAGGACAGCTTCATGGGGACACACAGACTCCCAGAGAAAGCTCACCAGGAAATCTTTGGCAATTCATTGTCTGGAAAAGGAAGGAAAAGATAAAGCAGAAGAGACAGGGATAGAAGTTAAAATTCCTTGAACATACTTGGTTTTGTAAATTTTACTTTGGGCATATGACATTATTTTATATAAATAAAAACCAAAAATTAAACATTACAAAAAGTTATCCCTGAAAAGCAAAGGCAAAATGAATCTGTCTGTATATAAATTTTATCACAAAATCTCACTCTGGAAGTAGGTCCTAGGTAAATATTCCTAGACATAACTCAGTTACATTTTACACTTTTCCAGAAAGATTCCTTCGCAGGAAGATAATATTTCTATGTGTACCCTTTTTTCGACCCATGGATTTTCAATTGGTTCAGACAAGTTACCATAGTCCTTTTATTTATTTATTTATTTACTTATTTATTTTCAGTATTGGAGGTTGAACCCAGGGCCTTGTACATGCTAGACAGGAGTCACACCACTGAGCAACATCCCCAGCCCTACAGTAAATTCTCATCACTGTCACTGGGTTCCTGTTGACAATCTCAGTCTGATTATTTGTAACATTAGGGAAGTTTTATGACTAATTCATACCACTGTGGCTTTTCATGTATATTTTTCCTATAAGGGAATAAGCAAACATGAAATAGGTTATGAAAATGTTGATTTCCTTAATAAAATAGGGATGTGTATGTAGAAACACTTACTTTAAAAACATATAAAAAGACTACATATGCTCAGATGAACCCAGGTTATAGCCATAATTTTGTACCTTGAAGATATTCTTAGACCAACTCATAAAGATTCATTTTTCTTTTTAACTCTGCATGACATTTAATGGTTGCAGTAGCTATACTTGTAACAACATCAATTTTTTTCTATATAATTTTGTAGCATAAATTCCCAGATACAGAATTGTTGTGAAAATGTATATAACTTAAGTTTATCATTTTGATCAATTAGAATATTGACTAAATACTTTTAATAAAGACCAAACTTTGGAAAAAGGATGTCTAATCCACTGATAGTGGGACTGAAAATTGGTACAACTTTTCTGAAGGATAATGTGACAATATTTATCAGTGCTTAAAAAAATAAAGAATAAAATTAAAAATATATATTCACATTTGTTTATATGTGTTTAAAAATTTCCTAGTAGAATAGCAAATATTCCAATAAAAGTTCAAATCTTGAGTATGAGATCAAAGAGAGTAAATGTAGGAAGAGTTGGGAATTTATAGTGTGTTAGCTTTCCATCACAGTAACAAAAGTCTGAGATAATCAACTTACTAAAAGAAAAGGTTTATTTTGGCTGACAGTCTTGGAGGTTCTGATCCATGAACAAGTGGCCTTGGGGCTTTTGACATGTGGTTAGGCAGCATGGTGAGAGCTGTGGCTTTTCATGTATATTTTTCCTATATCACTGTGGCTTTTCATGTATATTTTTCGTGTAAGGGAATAAGCAAACATGAAATAGGTTAGGAAAATATTGATTTCCTAATAAAATAGGGATATGTATGTGTAACATTTAATGTGACATTGAATTCAATTTACAACTAAAGAGAGCATGTGTCAAGCCCAAACCACTAAGCTGATGTCCAGGAAGCAAAGAGAACAGGAGCTAGGGCTAGGCTCCCACAGTCCTTTTTAAGGGCACACTCCCAGTGACCTAAAGACTTCCCATCAGGCCCAACCCCTTAAAGGTTCCTCCATGGTAGGGACTAAGCTTTAACACATGGACCTTTGGGGAACATTCAGAATCCAAACTATAGCACACAGAGAACATTTTAAAATGTTTTGATCATCAAATACATAAATATGTTAAGATGAAGAAGTATGAAAAACTGAAATCATTCAATCTGATAATTATGTTGCTATGACTTAATTTTAATTAAATAATCAGAGATGATAAATGTTTAACTATAGGGATTATTTATCATAGAATCATTGTAGAATAAATAATGTTCCACTTACAACATGGGAAATTATACTAGTATTAAATGTAATCATTTTGAGATATGTTTGTTAGCATGAGTAAATATAATATTCAGTGGAAAATGTGTGGCCCAAAATATATGTAGCATGGTAATATTTTTATGTTAAAGTATGATTCTTTTATATCTAATTTACATAGAGTTTTTATCATGAAGAGGTTTTGAATTTTATCAAAGGCTTTTCTTGCTCATATTCCTGTATGTGTTGAGATGCCCATGTGATTTTTATCCTTGATTCTATTATGTGGTATATTACATTTACTGATTTGTGTATGTTGAGCCAATCTTATATCTCTGGAATAAAACTAACTTGATCATGGTGTGTTAACATTTAATGTGACATTGAATTCAATTTACAACTATTTCGTTGACAATTTTTGTATCTGTTTTCATCAAGGATATCAGTCTATACTGTTCTTTTTTGTTATGTCCTTACCATGTTGTAGTAGCAGGCTAATACTGGCTTCGTGGAATGAGTTTGGAAGCATTCCTTCCTTTCTATTTTATGGAATACTTTAAGGAGCTCTGGTATTTGTCTTTAAAATGTGGAAGAACTCAGTTGCAAATTCCTCTGGTCCTGGGATTTTCTTTGTTGAAAGAATTTTTGTTACTGCTTTAATCTCATTGTCTTGTTATGGTCATTGATCAATTTGTTTTTAAAAACATCTCCTTGGATTAGTTTTGGTAGGTCATAGGTGTCTAGAAGTTTGTCCATTTCTTCTAGATTTTCCAATTTATTGTTACATAACATATCAAAATAATCGCTAATGAGCCCTTGGATTTCAATAGTACCTGTTGTAATATCCTATTTTTCATCTCTTATTTTTTCATTTACATCTTTTCTTTCTTTTGGTTAGTTTGGCTAAAGTTTGTCAATTTTGTTTATCTTTTCAAAAAACCAATTCATTATTTCATTGATCCTCTGTATTGTTCTTTTAGTCTATTTCATTTATTTCTGTTCTGATTATTATTACTTCTATGCTTCTACTGACGGGGGTTAATTTGTTTTTCTAAGGCCTTGAGATGCATCATTAAGGTTTTTTTTTTTTTTTTTGAGATCTTTCTGTTTTTAATGTAGGCACTAATGAGTATAAATTTCCTTCCTGGGCTGGGGCTGTAGCTCAGGGGTAGAGGACTTGCCTCACATGTGCGAGACCCTGCATTCCATCCTCAGTACTACATAAAAATAAATAAGTGAAATAAAGGTATTGTGTCCAACTACACCCAAAAAGTAAATATTTTAAAAAATTTCCTTCTTGTATCTGCTTTTACTGTTGCAAAGATTCTGTGTTTCCCTTTTCATTTGACTCTAAAAATTTTTAAATTTCCTTTTTGCTTTCTTGAATGATTGATTGCTCCGTCAAAATTGTCTTGCTCAGCATCTGAGAGTTGATAAAGTTGTCAAACAGATATGTTAGAGAAAAGACAGCCTATTTTGGTGGGGGTGGGAGTGGGGGGAGTACCAGAGACTAAACTCAGGGGCACTTGACCACTGAGCCACATCCTTACCCCTATTTTATATTTTATTAGAGACAGAGTCTCATTGAGTTGCTCAGCACCTTGCTAAATTGCTGAGACTGGCTTTGAACTTGCAATCCTCCTACCTCTGCCTTCTGAGCCACTGAGATTACAGGCATGTGCCACCATGCCTGGCTAAAAGACAATCTTTTAACAAATGGTGGAGGGAAAAGTGCATTTTCATATGTAGAAGAATGGAATTAGAACTGTATTCTCACCCTGCACAAAAGTCAAACAAAAAAGATCAAAGACTTAGGAATTAGACCAGAAAACTTGCAACTGCTAGAAGAAAACATAGGTTCAATATTCCAATATAGAGGTATAGGCCCTGACTTCCTTAACAAGACCCCCAAGGCTCAAAAAATAAAGCCAAGAACAAGTAAGTAGGATGCCTTCAAATTAAAAAGCTTCTACACAGCAAGGGACACAGGAACATAAAGAGAAAGTCTACACAATAAAAGACATCCTTTGCCACTGTTCCTCTGACAGAAGATTAACATCCAGAATATATAAACACCTCAAAAAACTTATCACCCCAAAACCCAAATAACTCAATCAATAAATGGGCAAAAAGAACTAGACAGATATTTCTCACAAACAGAAACACAAATGGCCAACAAATATTTGAGTAAAATATTCAACATCTCTAGCATCAGAGAAATACATCAGAGAAATGCAAAACTACACCAAGATTTTATCTCATTCCATTCAGAAGGACAACTATCAAGAATACAGATAATAATAACAAATGCTAGTGAGGATGTGGAGGGAAAGGTACACTCACACATTGTTGTTGGGACTGCAGATTAGTACAACCACTCCAAAGAGCAGTATAGAGATTCCTCAAAAAACTAGAAATAGAACCTCCATACAACTCAGCTATCCCACTTCTTGATCTTTATTTAGAAGAACTAAAATCAGCATACTATAGTGACACAACCGCTTTAATGTTTATAGCAGCACAATTCACAATAGCCAAATTATGAAATCAGCCCAGATACCCATCAAGAGATGAATGAATCAAGAAAATGTGGTATATAGACACAATGAAGTTTTACCCAGCCATAAAGAATAATGAAATTATGGTATTTTCCAGTAAATGCATGAAAGTGAAGAATATTCTGCTAAGTGAATTAAGCCAGACTCAAGGGTCAAATATTTGTTTCCTCTTGTATTTGGAAGCTACAGAGAAATAAGGGAAAGAAGGTATTGGGGAGAATCAGATATCATAACTATACAGGAAGATCAGTGGAGTAGAAGGAGATAGGGAGGGGGAAGGACAGACAAGGTAGGAAATGCATCATCATTAACAAAATGATGTTATGTGCATATGTAAATATACCACAAGGAGCTTCATCTTAATGTGTGTGTGTGGAAAGCATCAATCAAGAATGGATAAATAGATGAGTTTGGGCAGGTTCACTGGAGGAGGACTTGGGTGAAGAGTTGGGGGAAGAAAGGGAACCGAAAAGGAGTGGGTCAGATTCCATGCATGTGTGATTGTGTTGGGATGATCCAGCTACCATGAATAACTATAATGCTCTAATAAAAATTTTTAAAAAAGGATTTTGAAATTTACAGAGATATATGTTCAAACTGCTTTGAACAGTATATAATGTACACATGTATTAAAACTTCACATGGAACCCCTTGATATGTATAATTCTTATGTTTTTGATGTGTTAGTTAATAACATAAAACAAAAAGTCTGCTCACAAGGGCACCAGCATTGTCTAGAAGGTCACTGATATGATTGCTAAAGGTTGGGATCTGTGGTGGAATGTCTGGTTTCAGAACTGGGATCCTAAAAGTAAAGGGGGGAAAAATACTGATAGACCCCAAATGGAGGCCATGAAAAGATAGAAGGAAAATGTGTGCAATGGTGCATACAGTCAGAAAGGAGGAAGCCAGGCAGGGGCCTGAACCTCAGGGAGCTAAGCCTGGGGCTGAGAGATCACAGGGAACCACATGGCAAAGCACCTGGCAGGCAACTCAGATTCTGCCTGATTTCAAGAAGTAAAGCAAAACTCAAGGATGGATGATCAGGAGACTGAAAGTTTACACCCACCAAAAGTCTGGTTTTTTGCTCAGTTTCCAGACCTTGGCCATGTTTCAGAGCCTAAACTCATTCCTAGGAGGAGAGCCAGGCTCCTATCTGGGGAGAACCTCTAACACCAGAGCCAGTTCAGTGTCCCCTTTCAGCCTGCCTCCCAGGGCCATCCACACATTCACTTTGGTCTCTGTGCATAGAGAAACAAAATATGCAGACATGCATCCTGTAGACAATGTGAGCTGAGCTCATATTGAATCTATCACCATGGCCCCCTGGTACTGAGAAGTTTCACATGGAGTCAGGAATAAATGGACCTGTCTCTAGTCCAGCTAATAGGGGTCATTTCAAATTCCCTGAATTTGTAATAGAAATGCACAATCATGGGCTTAGTGAATCAGCACTACCCTAGGGAAAGCCAAGTACAATCTTTTCATACTGCCTTTTGTTAGACCAGGATGCAAAGAAAAGACCACTGACTCCAATTAAAATCAAATTAGAGCAGCTTTTTCTCTCACTGTTCTGGGCAAGTTAACTCCTCAAGGACAACACCTGAGAAGGGGAGGGCTTCTTCTCCCCTTTCTTTCCTCCCCCTGCCAGCTGTTACCATGGAGCCCAGTTGTAACTTATCTTAAAAATGTAGACATCTCTGTGAAGCCCCAGCTTAAGGCCAGAGGCCTTGTTTGTACATTTCTACAAACTACTATACTGGATACGTTTGTGAAAAACTAGTAAGGGGGTGTCCAGCACCTGGAGTGTTCATATCTTTCTGGCCAGTGGCCAAGTAAAACAGGGCAACATGAAAATAAGAAGTTTATCTACATTGAACTCTTTTGCAGAGACTCTTTTGCTGACCTAAAATCAGCCATGGTGAAGAGGGCTTTTCTGTGGAGAAAGTGGGTGCCACTTCAGTACAACTACTTTTAAAAATAAGCTACTTGGGAAATTAGGAATGAAACCACCATATGATCCAGCTATCCCACTTTTTGGTATTTATCCAAAAGAATTGAAGTCAACATACTATAGAGATAAAGGTATAACCATGTTTATAGCCGCACAATTGACATAGCCAAATTATAGATCCAGACTAGTTGTCTGTCGACAAATAGGTAAAGTAAATGTATATACACACAATGGAGTTTTATTCAGCCCTAAAGAAGAGCAAAATTATATCGTTTGCAGAAAAATGTATGAAGCTGGAGGGGATCATATTAAGTGAAATAAACCAGACTCCAGAAAGTTAAGGGTCATATATTTTTTCTCATATGGAGGCCAAGGGAACAAAACAAGACAAAAATATGAAAATAGAATGGAGACCAGTAGGGTAGAGAAATAGGATCAAGGGGTGGGAGGATGGGAGGAAAGGGGAGGTACTAGGAAATGAAAATTTTCACATTGTGTTATACATATGCATGTAGGAGAAGAATATGTCATAATGAATCCTACTATTATTTTTAAATTTTATTTAATTTTTTTTAGCCATGCCTTGGGCTCAAACACAGGGCCTTGTAAATTCTGGGCAAGCACTCTATCACCCAGCTATGCTCCTGTGACTTGAAGCTTGCTCAGGAAATGTTGCAGTGAATTGGGTTGACATTTTACATACCCCAGGATCAGAAGTGTCTTTGGGAAATGAGAGTATAGTTATGTGTAATTATAAGGCAGCAATTTAAAAAGGAGAAAAAAAATTTGTATAAAATATTTGCAATGGTTGATTATAATTTAACATAATAGTGAGATGTATGTCATATTCAAACCTGCACATAGCACAATCCGGTAGATTTTGTAATCCAGTACTTCCCTACCCCCTTCCTTCATTCCTCCCTCTCCAGCCCCTTCTTTTACTCTATTGTTTTCCCTTTGATAAACCCAGCCTAATTCCCTCTTTAGGTCAGGAGCCATCTTGTCAAAAGTTATAAAAGATTCATTTCTGTTTTCTGTAAAATATTAGGATTTCTATTTGGCCTGGCCATATTCTGATGTTTTAAACTTGCTTGGAATGCCTGTCTGTGCCTTGAACTCACCCATGCCTGGCTTTTCCCTGACCAGATAACAACCCTCTCTGAAACCTCAGTGGCGCCATCACCAAGAATCGCCTCGGAACTTTCTATGAGACAGAATGGCCCACCTTTGGAGTCAGCTGACCCCCTGAGGGCACCTTTGATCCCCAGGTGGCATGGGCTATAACCAATGCCACTCTTGGCAATCCTGGTCACCTAGATCAGATAGGATATATTCTACCCTGGGCAGAAGTGACAACTAATCCACCCCCATGGATGAAGGTATGTAGGGTCCAGAATGGATAGGGAGGACAAGCCCTGATGGTGACCAGAAAAACTCCCCTGGGCCTCTTAACCAAGAACTCTGTTCTACAGGATGCTCAGGAGGACTCCCTTCCCCCCCCCCCCCCCATACACTTCAGCTCCTCTTCATCTTCCTGCTGCCAGTTGAACCTGCCCCACCAACTGCCTCCCTCCCCCACCCCTTAACCACTTTCACAAACACCTCATTCCACCACTTCTTCCACTCCACCTTCTCCAAAGAACCAGCCTCTGTTCTTTCTCCTCCCCATACCTGACAGGGTCACCCTTATGTAAGATCTGACTCAATTCCTTCCCCTGGTCTACCTGTGGGCTCCATTTCTATTTCTATCCCAGAAGTAGAGGCAACTCCTGCCTTTGTCCTTCCTTGCCGCAGTCTGGCTGGGCACAAATGCCGCAGTCTGGCTGGGCACACAATCACGAGCCACCACACAGCTTGTAGATTCAAACAGCAACTCTTTATTCCCGAACTCACACCAGCCGTATACAGACACGTTCTGGGGAAATCCACGTTCTCTGCCCAAATCCACGTTCTCTCCCAAATTCACCTCCACTGGGCTTCTATCTCCCAAAATATACTGTCTGAATCCCGTGAGAACTAAAGGGGAATTTAGGCAGCAGGATACGCCCTATTCCCAGCAGGAATAATCTTAAACCTTAAACCTGGAACCTAAACTGGGAACGCCCTAAACCCGATTATGTTAAACCAGGAACACCCTAATCCGCCCTGGTCCTTGAGCAAGGTCAACTACATTCAATGTCACTGCAAAATGTCAGCAACATGGGGTACGCTGGCAAGGAAATTGTCATACCTACTTGGCTAATGGCTCCCAGCACTTCCTCTCCGCCAGGTTCCAGAAGGTTGCTATATGTATGTTCCATTTTCCTTGATGGATCTTTACAACTGGAAAAACCAGAATCCCTCATTTAGTGTGGGATCCTAGTTCCCTGATTTCGCTGGTGGATTCTTTCTTCTTTAATCACCTCCCTACCTGGGAGGACTGCCACAGACTCTCCACCCTCTTCACTACAGAGGAAAGGGAGCGAATCCTGGCAGAAGCAGCTAAAGCGCTGCCTGGAATAGGCTCTCTTAAAGTGATGAGAAAACACAAGTGATCGACCTTGCTTTACCTAAAAGGAGACCAGACTGGGACTATGGAACAGCTGAAGGTAGGAGAACACTCAGAGAATACACCAGGCTCTGTTAGAGGGTCTTAAGAGTGCAGCTTGCAAGCCCACCAATCTTTCTAAAGTAGCAGAGGTAAAATAAAGCCCAGACAGTCGCCTTCAGCATTTCTCTAACGGCTCCTAGAGGCATACCGTCTATATACCCCTATAGACCCGGAGGACCTGACAAACCTGAAGGCGATTAACCTGGCTTTTGTAACTCAGTCAGCCCCAGACATCCATAAAAAGATTCAAAATATAAATGGCTCTGCAAGGAAGAACAGGTCAGAACTACTAGAGATAGCCCAAAAGGTGTTTGAAAAATAGAGGCAGTCAGGATGATAAAGAAAGTAAATTGAGCCTGATAAACTCAGCCTAATACCCTCTTAAGATTGTATAAGATTTATAGTAAAGATTCGGCTTTACTATAAATTACTGCGATTTCTAAACTTGCTTGCAATGCCTGCCGGTCCCCTGGACTCACCCATGCCTGACTTTCCCTGACCAGATAACAACCCTCTCTGAAACTTTGGTGAGACCTCATAAATCTTGGCCTTCCCTGGCCAGATAATGATCCTCCTGAGGCTCTAATGACCTTCATAAATATGACCTTCATAAATTCTGATGTTGGGGCCAGCAAAAATATAAACTAGCCTTTGTGTTATGCTCATCAGAGTTTTGTTATCTGTAAGTTCTCAAACCTCCCTTTGTGTAACTTTCTGGGCTATAAAGTTGCACTCCTGGAGAGCTGCAGGGCTGTCTTTTGTTCCTGTGGTTTGGGGTTGGGAGAGGCAGCCTGGCTAGTTGAAGTTATAAGCTTGCTTTAATTTGATTTCAATTGGAGTAGGTGGTCTTTGCGTCTTTGGTCTAACAGAACCTGTTGTCCGAGATGTGGACCCTTGGGACAGGGCCCTCAGGGGAAGTTTGGGGACTGAGGAGGAGAAGGAGGTGTCCCCTTAAGTTCCATCCCGGAACTCACCGGCCCACTTCGCCCAAAGTAAGGCGGGAACTGAGTGAGGACGCCAAGAAAGAGCGCCCCTGAGGCACCGCCAAGGGTCGGGAGCTCAGGAGCCCTGCCAGACCTGCCTCCTGGCACCGGGCCATTAAAGCCCGAGGCCCTCCGCCCCTGTGCCCGGCGCCCTCGTTTCCCTCTGCTGTCCTGGCAGAGCCATCAGTGGCCAGGTGCTGGACCCCGCCTGGATTCCTTCTTCCAGTGACAGCGCAGGGCAGGACATGTCCCCAGCGACTCCCGCTGCCTTCTTATCGCAGGCTTTAGCCCCCCCACCCCCGCAGTGGCACTCGCAGTGCCGCCCTGGCTGTTACCTGGATAAGGTGGACCCAAAGCAAAGGGTAAAGTTGGAGCCTCCAGCCTCATCCTCTTCCCTGCCTCCTCTCTGGACTTCTTGGGCCCGGGTGATTAACCATCTGCATTTCCACCTTCAGCCTCGTCCCTTTCATGCTGAAAACACCAAAGAAGTCCGGACCCCTAATAAAGTCCCGCCTGAAATCAACGTGGTTGAAGGCAGTTGTTAGGTAGCCTGCCATCAAGGAGAGTTTTGAGTAGATTCTGTGCCCCTGGAGCCTAAAACCTTGGAGAAAAGCTTTCTGAAAGCAAAACTGAAAGCAACTTTTTTAGGAACTGTTCCCACAAGCGGGAAATGCCTTCTCAGCAAGCTCGGGCTTGCAGCAAGAATTTTTAAAAGGGGCGCTCTACCACTGGTTTCTTGATGAGTGGCTCCTGGTTTGCCACCTCTTATATCACCGTTCAGAGGTTCAGACACAAGAACTACATACAGAGTCCCATGTCATGACCTGAGCCTCAGGCCTGTGGCATCAGAGAGGGGTGAATTAATTACAAAATTAGGAAAGCCCCTGTGAGTCAACAGCTTGTCAAAAGTGCAGGGCATTTGTATAATCTCTTCATTCACCTCTTTCCTTCCACCAGAGGGCACTAACTGACAGAAGTGGAAATTGAAGCAGGAAAATGTTTAAAAAAAGGAGTGCAGCACTCATCAGTCAAAATGTCATGATGTCTATTTCTTTTGAGGAAATTTTATTTATTTTTTAGGTGTAGATGGACACAACACAATGCCTTTATTTTTATGTGGTGCTGAGGATTAAACCTAGGTCCCACCCATGCTAGGCGAGTGTTCTACGCTGAGCCACAATCCCAGCCCCATGACTTCTATTTCTGAAAGTACCATCTACGACTCTTTCAGTCAACTCTGGAGCTGATTCCATTTCCTTTTGGGATCTGGTTTCAGTTTGGCAGCCAGAAACCTCCTCCTGATCCACTTGCTGTACTTGATTAATCTCCCTTCTTTTTTTGTTGTTAATCTAATTAGAAGAATACACACACACACACACACACACACACAATTCGTATGAACATAGCATGATTTGGTAGACTTTGTTCCTTATGTCCTTTTCTCCTCCCTCCCTCTTGATTTCCTACCTCTACTCTATTGCCAACTTGGATCTTTAAGGGGCAAATATTCTTTAGGCTTTCTATGTTCAAAATATTCTTAGCACACTTTGCAGACAAATTCTAAAGCTCTCTTCTCAAGTTCCGGTCCCTCGGTTATTCAAATACTAATCTAGACACTGCTCTGAAGGGTTTTGTAGTTCTAATTATTAATCAGTTGACCCTCCAATAGAAAGATCTTTCCAGGTAACCTGAGTGGGCCCAGTGCCATTAATGAACCCTTAAAATGAGGAAACTTTTTCAGGCTGGAGGCAAGAAGGATGAAGCAGAAGGAAAATTTAGACTCCCAGCAAGAAAAGGATTAAATGCGCTGTTGGTGGATCTGAGATGTATGGACCAGAGAGAGGCCTCCTAAAGTGAAGGAGTGCCCTGCTCACAGCCAGCAAGGAAGTGGATTCTGCCAACAATCTGAACGCCCTTGGAAGCACATCTTTTCAAGAGCTTCCTCATAAGAGTTTAGCTCCTCAAAATCTTGATTTTGACCTTGTGAAATCCAAAGTTGAGACATCAGTTGAGACTCAGATTTCTGATCTATAGAACTATAAGATAATAAGTATGTCGATTTAATAAGCAGCTAGGTTTGGGTAATTTGTCATGACTGCAATAGAAAATGAATACCAACTCCTTCCTATTTAAATGAGAATTTGACTGAATATAAAATTCTTTTCTTCAATGCTTTAGAAATAATATTTCTTAGTTCTCATGTGACCAGGGTGGCTGTTCAGGAGTCTGTTGCTGTGCTTGCTTCTTTCTTGTTTTACTTGTTTCTCAGGGCTGCCGCAGTCTGGCTGGGCACAAATGCCGCAGTCTGGCTGGGCACACAATCACGAGCCACCACACAGCTTGTAGATTCAAACAGCAACTCTTTATTCCCGAACTCACACCAGCCGTATACAAACACGTTCTGGGGAAATCCACGTTCTCTGCCCAAATCCACGTTCTCTGCCCAAATTCACCTCCACTGGGCTTCTATCTCCAAAATATACTCTGAATCCCGTAAGAACTCAAGGGGAACTCTGGCAGCAGGATACGCCCTATTCCCAGCAGGAATAATCTTAAACCTTAAACCTGGAACCTAAACTGGGAACGCCCTAAACCCGATTATGTTAAACCGGGAACACCCTAATCCGCCCTGGTCCTTGAGCAAGGTCAACTACATTCAATGTCACTGCAAAATGTCAGCAACATGGGGTACGCTGGCAAGGAAATTGTCATACCTACTTGGCTAATGGCTCCCAGCATCTCCCCCCTTCTGATTAATTAAACAAGAAGCAATGTGGCTTAAGGACCGTGCCTGGTAGGTTGTCCAATTCAACATATGGTTCTTACCCGTCATCGGAAAACTGACCTTTAGGCGTCAGCCTCCTGTCTTAGGTTGATACCACTGCAATTGGATCATACCCGTCACTGACTACCGGTCCAGCATACAGCCATTGGCCCCCAAATTTTAGACCATCACTAGCAGAAGGGAGGAGGATACAGAAATGCCACGACACCAAGCCAATTGACGGCTCCTTGGGAAAAATTGCATCACTGGTGACACCATCAGCAAAGATATGCCAGCACTACCACAATTAACATGGGGTGCGCTGGCAAGGAAATAAAAATTGCATCACTAGTGACACCATCAGCAAAGATATGCCAGCATTACCACAATTCGCTGCACCAAACGATAGTTACATAGTCCAGGCAAGTTCTGCAAGCAGTTCAAAGCAGAGGAATCTATCAATATGTCCATTTCCTCCCAAAATCCGTTTCCTCCCAAAGTAAGTTGACTCCTTGATTGAGCATTACTTGTTGAGTTATATTCATTGATGCATCAGTTTATACAGTTTACTGTGATAGCTATCATAGAAGCTGTAGTCTGGTTTTATCTTTGTCTTCACCGGCACTGGGATGAAGATAGGAATTCTGGCAATGATGCTAAAAAGACATTATCCTGAAAAGAATTATTAAATATAATGAAAAGGAAAGGTGAAAGTAAACAAACAGATCTGTTAACCTACTTTAAAAACAATCCTTAACAGCTGTTTACCTAATTTAAATTAAACCATTTAAATCACGTGAATAAAAAAAAAAAATAATAATTCGGATCCATTTTTTCATGAGCGCTCCTCATATAAGAAATATGGACATACGCACATACAGACATACAACACAAAACACAAGAGTGTACACAAACGTACAACACATAAGAAAATAGTAAAGGCCTTGTAGCTTTACCTGGGTGAAATCTCCATTGCAATGTTTAAAAACTCCACAGTCAAAAAATAAAACTGATCAGAAAAACATTAACCTAGGTTTGTATGAGCTCAAAAAATAAAAATAGAACCTTATGATGTGGAAAAATGCAATAATAAAATAGCTATTGAAAAAAGCATCCTGGTTAATCACTGTCGCAGATGTAAGAATGGCCAAGCTGGAGTTCTGGATATCAGCTGTTATGGATTTGAGTCAAATCATCTTCTTTTCGATCTGTAGAAATTGTTTTAGTTAATCTCTCTGGAATCCAAATCGGCTGCTGTTCTCCCTGTGGAAAAACACAAACAGACCCCCGACTCCAGACAATCACTGGGTCAGGACCTTTCCATTGTCCTGTTAGAATATCTTTCCAAAGTACTTTAGGCTTATGTACATTTTTTGGATACATATGCCTTTCCGCAGCACTAAGTCCTGATGAATCCAAATTTAAAAAGTTTATAGAGTAAAAAGCGTTATTTTAAGTTTATCTTTGGGGGATATATACCCCCTTCCAATTCCCTCTTTTTGCTTTAATAAGTATGTGTCTGTATCTAATAGTTGTCTTAGCTTCTTGCATTTTCTATCTGAAATACCTTTACTTGACATTTTCAACCATTTTCTATCTTATTTCTATCTTCTAGTTTTTTTCCTAAGGTTTGTATATTTACCCTTAGTTGCCTTTTTTCCTCCTATTTTTTTTTTTTTCCTATTTTGTGGGTTTAAAATTTTTGTCTTCCTACATTTTTTTATCTTTCTATATCTTCTTTATCTTTTTTCATTTTAACTTTCTATACTTCTGTCTTTAAAGTTTTTCACTTTAAATTTTTAATCTTCTTTATCTAAATATCTTTTATCTTATTATCTTCCCATTTTTTTTAAGTAATGCCTTTAAGATTAAGTAGGCTTCGAATGATGCAATAAAGCAATCTTTTTTCCGCCATGAAGGTATCTAATCCGCCTTGGTCCTTGAACAAGGTCACCTACATTCAATGTCACTGCAACATGGGGTACGCTGGCAAGGAAATTGTCATACCTACTTGGCTAATGGCTCCCAGCACAGGGCCATCTGGGAAGGGAGCCAGAAGGCTGTGAGTTTATTTAATCTGGTGAGTTTTATAGTCTACTTGGCTGCTGATCATGGTCTCTTGGAGGTGAGGAGGTTTAAATTCTTTCCCTGCTTCTTCTTAGGTGCACTTATATGTATGACTAATTAATTGTTTTTCTTTTATTAAGATACTACTAGTCTCTTCTTCCCTTCCCTTTTATAAAAATCAAATTCATTAAGATAATGTAAGACAACACTCCTTTTTGTATTTAAAGTCCCTTATCTTTGGGAGTATGTTAGAAAGATGTAGGCATTTGTTCAGTTTATGTGGCATATTCCCAGGGCTACAGAGGTAAAAAGGGATGCATGGTATCACTTCCGCCATGAGTCATCTTACCAACCTGTAAACTTTGAAAATCATATTTCCATGCAGCAGTATCTTCAGGTTTGCAGAAAAGAAAAAAAAAACCTATTTTTTTTCAGGAACAAACACTTTAGCTTTAGAGAAAATGAATGCTGGAAATATGTTAAGTACATTTTCATTTCCAGGATCTTATAGATTTCATAAAACCAGTCCATGTTATTCTAGACCTATTGTAATTATGATATTTATTTTAAAAATATACAATCCTTTACAGTCATTGGAAGCACACATTAATCATAGGTTTCAACAATAGTCATAATGTCAGCTCAGTTCATCAGATGTTATGAGATATTTTGTGACTAACAGACTTTAATAAATAAATAACAAATAGATGCAAATATTTTTAGAGATCAGACTTAGACTGTGTGAAGTGTAGTAACATTTTGCCTTTGAAAAGAAATCATCAATTTTGGATTTCACATATAGAATGGCACCCACTCTGTAAAAAGTCAGAAGAATTGTACTTTTAAGAGCACAAATGAGCAAAAAATACTTATTACTGGAGCCACTTCATGGGATGCCTGGATGTATACTGCCTTGTGAGTGGTTTTCTGCCTAGAAACTGCATAATCCACTCTTCAGCTCTGGCAGTCAAGTATCTCATGACCTAGCAATGGTTGACAGGGAATATTCCTACTAGAAACAAACTTATTTCAAATCTTCTTCCTACTTATTTATGTATTTTATTTGTTCTTTTTAGTTATACATGACAGTAGAGTATGGTTTGACATATTTATACAAACATGGAGTACATCTTATTCTAATTAGAATCCCAGCATGTGGTTGTACAGATGTGGAGATTCACTGTGATGTATTTCAGATCTCCTTTTGCAAAGCGTTTTTGTCTAAGATCCCTCCTCCCCAACAAACTAACAAACAAGTCACACCAGCAACAATGATGAACAGCATTAAAGCCTCTGACTCCTGCACTCCTGGATGTGAATTAAAAATAGAGTGAATTAATATTTACTTATCTAAAGAAAGCTGTGTGAACATAAAACGAGAAGCCACCAACATGCATTTCTCATGAGAATATTTTACTTTGTTAGGCATATGTCAAATATTGAATTTGACCTTGAAATAAGCAGATAATAACTTTTATTTTCTTTTTTTCTATCTTTTTATCCATAAGACATTTTCTTTTTTTCCTCCCACAATATTAAAAAAATTGCTTCTTTCAAAGGATGCTATCCATTTTTGTTACTGTCAGAATATTTCATATTTCTTTATATCAGTAATCTTCATCTCAAAGGAACATGCTTGCCTTCTGTATGAATTCGGCTTGTAGAACTTCCTTACCAAGCACTATTTGAACCATACCTTTTCACTTTCTTATTTTGTAGAAATTCTTTCTTACAATTGGACAAATTTTTTCTTATACCTGGACAAAAAGATGCATCTTCCTGGTTATAACATGTAGTGTCCCTGTCATTAGTGTTCCATGGCTGAGTCCGAGTGCACTGCAAGCAATGCCTATTTTTTCACAGATGCTGGAGTCATCATTTGTTGGCAGCCCTTGGTGGGAAGAGGATGGCTTGGGCTCTGAGAGGCAAAGAAGTGGAGATGTGGCCTGTGGTGAGTACATGTTGAAATCATCAGGATTAAGTAAAAATATCAGTTGAAATACATTGAGTT
Source organism: Marmota marmota marmota (assembly GCF_001458135.2). Classification (NCBI taxonomy): domain Eukaryota; kingdom Metazoa; phylum Chordata; class Mammalia; order Rodentia; family Sciuridae; genus Marmota; species Marmota marmota. The sequence continues at coordinate 64,464,445 of NW_025999842.1, forward strand.
AAAGGAAAATATTTACAAACTATTTTTACCTGTTTAATGTCACTACTGGAAAGGTTTAAATTAAAGTTGTGACATGCACTAGACTTCTGTTAGAATTCTAATCTATATCTTCTGTATATTTTCTGTTTCTATTGTATGTTCTGCTGGTTCTCATTCATATTGTTGTATCTGCTTGATTATCATGGTCTCTTTGTGGGATATGTTATTTTAAAAGTTGCCATTGAAAGAATTTGAAGTTTAGGATATTTCCTTCCTCCAGAATTACTTTCATTAATTTGTATCACACTTGGTAGTGACAAGTCCAGAACTGCTTATTTCCATTTCAGGAGTGAAGATATTTTGGGCCATGCAGAAGCCTTGAGGCTGGACTGCAGTGGGTCTGAAGACTGGTTTTCCTCCAGGTCACCCTTCCTCTGAGGGTCCAGTCCTTCAGGATCACTCCACAAAGGGCAGGGAATTTATCAGGGTCCCTGCTTTTGGCAGGTCCTGGACTTCAATAATTCTTGCTTTGAATTAGAAAGCTATCCAAACCTGCATGAGTCACTAAAGGAAGGGCTCCTTTTGTGATCACAAGACTGCTAATCTCATCACCACATCACTTTATCACAAGTAGGAAGCCATTAAGTGAGGTTAGAAAATCACTATAATTAATAATTTACCACAATAGCCATAGTGTTACTGGTGGCTCCAGAATCACACTATGCCTGTAAGCATCTATACTTTCAGAGTGGATGCCACAGGCCCTGCTGTCAATTCTTCCAAGCCAGTGACCACACCCTCGGACCTCTGTTAAAGGTACAGCAAATAAACCACAGGTCTTCACAACCAGTGTGGCAGCAGGAACAACAGATGTCTGGCCTCTGTTCCAGTTCTGCCACATTTGATTCACAGAATCCAAAGCACCTCCAGGAGTTAGGTTTCGAAGGAGTCTGGGAAATGTAGTGTTTAGCTTTTATGGTTTCTGTGGAAGTTACAATAGAAAGAAGAAACAATGGATGTCATACTCCTATTCCCCCCATTCACTCTACAGTTGAAATGCCATTAGTTTGTTTGAAAATCTGCAAAAATAATATTATATCTTGCTCACTGATTTATGATACATACCTGAGTACAGTATATCCATACACCTTTACCTGTATATCTCCATACACAGTTACCATAAAGGCAGTAATTTCAAGCATGGGTTCCAGATTCACCCTGATGTTCAAAACCTGTGTTTGTGTTATGTGGATACCCATTTTTCCTCAACCTCTCTCCCAGATGTTTTATTTTCCTATCTCTAAAATAGGTTGAAGTACTGTTGTGAGACTCAATTAAAATAATGCATGCAGTAGTCTAAGTATAGTGACTGGCTCATGATTTCAGAAGTAAACTGAAGCTCTATTTGTTAGGAGTTGCAGAAGATCTACGTTGCAAAACCAACTCATATCATCTTTTTTTTTTTTCCCCAACTCATATCATCTTGACAATTCACTTAATTTTCTTTGGGTCTTTTGTTTTTCTATTAAAAGACAAAACCACAAGGAGAATAAATTGAGAACCACGAGATTGGCAAAAAATGCAAAATTTGGACACTATTAAGTGCTGACAAAGATATGGAACTACACAGACTCATATAATACAGAAGCAAATGCCACTAATAAATCTACTTTGGAAAACAATTTAGATTTTTTCAATAAAGGTGAAATGCACATACTTTACAACTTCAATCACACTCCTAGATACCTTTTTTAGAGAAATTTCTATAGAGAAATATGTCCTATATTTTTAAAGTATCATATGCAGTGGTTACTCATTTTTCTTTTATGTCTGATAAGTGTTATATTCATTTGGTACAGAATTAAATTTTCATAATGAAATAAAATAAATACCAAAAGTTTTTTTTAAAAAAATTCTTACCATCATATGTAAGCAGTATAATAAAAAATATTGTTTGATTCAGAAGTGAGACTATTTCTAGTTGACTTGGGGGCTGTAAGTACAGCTCAGTGGCCCAGCACTGGCCTAGCATGCACTAGTACTATAGTTTGGATCTAGAATGTACCCCAAAGCCCATGGATTAAAGGCTTGGTCATAGTTTAGCACTATTAGGACTTGTGGAAACTCTAAGACGTGTGTGTGTGTTTGTGTGTGTGTGTGTGTGTGTGTTTGGGAGTGGCGGGGGTGAGGTGTTAGGCAGATGACATGGGGGTGCTATTTGAAGTTCTGTATTCCCACCATAATATGCTGCCTTGTCCCACAGTCCTAAAAGTGACAAAACTTTCAAAACTGGAAGCCCAATAAATTGATTCTCTTAAATATTTTGTCTCAGTGATGGAAAGATGGAAAGCTGACTAACAGAGCCAGGGAACAGGTTTGATCCCCAGCACAAAACCCAAAAACAAATGAAAAAACCTGACCTGCATTGCAGAAGAAGACAGTTTCAATTATGCAGACTGACTTGTCTTGCTCCTCTCATTGACCAAGTCTGACCAAAGGGTGAAAGGCAAGAAAGTAACTGGTACTAATTCTTCTTTTTCAAGAGTACCTATTTATGAGCTGATAGTAAAATGCTTTTCCTAAAATCATTTCTAGGTGAGAATTTATAAATCTTCCACCACCGTTTTTCCTATTTTTCTGCCTAGTAGCCAGTTTATGGCTTAAAGATTATGAAATTTTGCTCTGGTACCTCACACATTTGACTAAGAGTGGGGCTGGGGGGCTGGGATTGTGGCTCAGCGGTATAGAGCTTGCCTAGCGCATGCGAGGCCCTGGGTTCAATCCTCAATACCACATTAAAAAAAAAAAAAAAATATATATATATATATATATATATATATATATATATATATATATATATAGGGGCTCGGGTTGTGGTTCAGTAGTAGAGCACTTGCCTAGCACATGTGAGGCACTGGGTTTGATCATCAGCACCACATATAAATAAATAAAATAAAGGTCCATTGACAACTAAAAAAAAAAAAAAAACCCAAAATTTAAAAAAAATGACTAACAGCAACAAGTAAGAAATTACAATACTTACATTTAAAATATCTATTGTTAGTACTAATGGAAAAAGCTTTATGAAAAACAAAACCCAGAAAATATTGATCTGAAAATCTTGATCTTTGCATTTTAGATTTGACTTAGTACTAAATAAACACCATTACATATGCTAAGTCATTATTCTTTAGAATGTGCATATATCATTAATATTTCATATCTTTAAATAGTTTACAAATGTCATTTCTAATGAAAAAAGATATTTCAAATATTCTGAAAAAAACTACAGTGCAAATACAAAGCTGTTATATGAGCATATAGTCAGTCCTGCATATGTGTAGGTTCAGCATCCACAGATTCAATCATCTGCAGATAGGAAGTGGTGGTGGAGGGTTTCCCCAGGAAGTTCTTATAATCCCAACTTGAATTAGCCTCACACTGAGCATAAGCGGAATCCATGTGAATGAAGTGACTTATTGTCCTTCTGCCATTTCAGAGATCCTTGGTCTCTCTAGCACCTTGTTCATGTGCTGTGCAGTTAGGCCTTTAATGGTTCTGTCTGTACTGAACACATAACAGATTTTTTTTTCTTATCTCCAGAACAGGGAGGTCATCTTAAAAGCCTTTTCAGAAACAAACTGAAACTTACCTTCACCCCCAAAATAGAAGCCCTCAGATCCACTGTGAGCCTTAACTAACTGACAGGATCTCAAACCAACTAAACACAGAATCAAAAATAAATAAATAGCTGGGTTGCAGTGGCACCCGCCTGTAATCCCAGTGACTGGGAAGGCTGAGTCAGGAGGATCACAAGTTCAAGACAAGCCTTAGGAACAAGGCCCTAAGCAACATAGTGAGACTCTGTCTCAAAATTAAACACATAAATAAATAAAATAAAATAGAAGGTGTATTTCAGTGGTAAAGTGCCTCTGGATTCAATCCCCAGCACCAAAACCAAAACCAAAACAAAACAACAAAACCCTCACAAAACCCAAAACAAACAAAGCCAAAAACCCACACATGCCTAAAAATCAATCAATCAATCAATAACTTTATTTTACAGGAGTTAAGAATTGTCTGCTTTAGCCAGGCACAGTGGCGTAGCCTCGGTAGGCTAAGGCAGGACGGTTGAGTGTTAAAGGCCAACTTCTAAAGGCCCTAAGCAACTTAGAGAGAAACTGTTTCAAAAAAAATTAAAAAGGGATGGAGGTGTGGCTCCATGGTTTTGTGCCCCTGGATTCAAATCCTGGTACCAAAAAAAAAAAAAAAAAAAAGTTAAAAAAAAGAATCTTTATATGCGTCCACTTAATTTTTTATATATGATCAGTGCTGTGCCTGTGACCAAGTGCAATCCTGTTATCTGAGATGGAGGAATCAAACTTCAGCTGGGTTCAGTAATCTTTTCAACACATACTATATGGATTACAAAAAAAAAAAAAAAATCCCTAATTTTCATTTACTCCTTGAATCTACAACCTTTTCCAATGTGAGTTTGCAACCTCTTCCATTAAAAAAAGCAATCTATGAATCCAGTCTGTGAATCTGAGCTGACCTCATGACTACCTTCAGCCAAGGGAAAGTGGTAGAAGTGACAGTGCCCCAGTTGGGAGCTTAGACCTCAAGAGACCTCGAGGGCTTCTGCTCATTTGCTTGCATTTCTTTCTTCTTCAGAGAGCAAGTCTGGGTTAGTCTTTAGATAGGATCTTGCACATTTGAAAGTATATGCTTCCTCAGCCAGGCGCAGTGGCGGTGATGAACCCAGCCTAATTCCATTTTAAGATTGGGAGCCATCTCATCACAAAGTCATAAAAAGTTAATTTCTGTTTTAATTACTATAAATTAAATTATTGTGATTTTTAAACTTGTTTGGAATTCCTGCCTGTGACTTGAACTCATCAAATAACAACCCTCTCTCAGTGGTGCCTCATAAATTCTGATGTTGGGATCTGAATTTACTCCCTACCTTGAAATATCATGCCATGTAGATATATCTGTCTTCGTATTATGCTTGTTAAAATCCTGTTAGCTGTAAGTTCTCAAGACATCCCCCTTTGCAACTTTTTGTGCTATAAAACCTTGTTCCTGGAGAACTGGGGACTGGTCTCTAGCCGGTGTTAGGAGAGACAGCTGCTTTGTGTACACAAATACAAGCTTGCTTTAATTTGATTTAAAATTGGAGTCAGTGGCCTTTTCTTTGCCTTGGGGGTTCAAAAGCAGACGCCTTTAATCCCAGCGCCTGGGGAGACTGAGACAGGAAGATCAGGAGTTCAAATCTAGCCTCAGCAAAAAACGAGTCCCTCAGCAACTCAGTGAGATCCTGTCTCTAAATAAAATACTATAGGGCTGGGGATGTGGCTCAGTGTCTAGTGCCCCTCAGGTCAATTCCTACGATCTGCCCCCCCCCACACACACAAAAAAAATATATGCTTCTTCCCAGCCAGTAGGCAATCTGTGCTCTATCACCAGTGTCCAGTGACCACAGCCTCGCTGGTGATGGGGTGCAGCCAGGTGGTGATCTGGGCCTCCTCCTTGATGAAGACAACTCGGCTGCCCCTGGTGATCCAGGAAGTCCAGGACCAGGACAGTATGCTGATCTACTCCAGGTACAGATCCGCTGCCCTCTCTGATCCCCAGCAGCCACTGTGGCAGCCTTCTCCTACTGCCACCAGGCCTGCGAAGTGAGGAGGGAGCTCGCGAGCACAGCACTGCTCGCTGGGAGTGGGTCCAGCCCCGGTCGCTGTGCCTTGGCCTCTTTGGGTCTTGATTTCTTGGTCTTTCAGATGAGGAAGTTGTCCTCAATAATCTGTAAGGTGAATGCCTGAGCTGACAGTCTCCATGTCCTTTCGGGAAGAGATGTTTACTGGAAGAGATGTTTACTCAGCATTTTCTGGTCAGCAGCGGGGAGTGCTTGAGCCACAAGTGGAAAATTCCACACCGGGCCTCCTGTGATGGGTTGCAACCAAAATGAAGACTCATTAAAATATTTTATAAAGCCATGCTTAGGCCATGCATATAAAGCGTATATGAAACACATGCACTTGGTGTTTAGACTTGGGTCCCAGCCCCAAGCTCTCATTTTGAATAAAAGTCTAAACAAATACAAAATCTGAAATGCTTCTGGCACCCAGAATTTAAGACAAAGGATATTCAGCTGTATTTTTTAAAGCCCTACAATTTTAATTTATTTTTAGATGTTGCCTGAGAGAAACATGTTAAAACTTCCATTTTGAAGCATTTGAAACGACTTTGATTGCTAAAATCAAAAGGAGCACCAGAGGGCGCTAGAGTCAAAGAATGAGGTTGAGAGAAGGAAGGTTTTGTAGCCTGGTTTTTCATGGGGTGAGAAAAAGTCTGACTGCATAGGTCTGGTAGTGAAAGTAGCAGGACATTTGTCTTCCATGAAAAAACAGTGAAAAAAGGTTTTAATTCAATCTTCAGTTACCTGAGAGCAATTGTGTAGTTTTGTTACCCTCAGGTGGATTGTTGTTACAAAGCTTAAAGGGTCACAATAATAAAACAAAAACAACAAAAGTAAAATCTTTACTTTTGCTGTGGCTTCTTATAAAATGCAAAGTGTTCTTAGCCTTCCAGTGTTTGATGAATGAGAAAATGCCTAAGTTTCTAGCCTTCAAGATTCTAGGCTTTCATAGTACTTAGTGGAGAGATGCTCTGGAGATGAATTAAGTTTGTGGCAGTATATACACAGTGACTGCAGTCAATATTCATTGATATTATATTATATATTACGTTATTTCATTAAACCAATTTTAATCCTCAAAGATTGGCAATTTCCCAGAAAAAGAGCTCATGAATATGAAATTCTATTCATGGTTGTTAAATTGTGAATCACTATTTGTTTATATGACAAGGGTTTATGTTCTGGTATGTACTCTTTTTTCCCAGTTAACATATTCTAAAGGAACAAATAAAGATCTTTGTGCATAGACATTTTATAATACAATAAAGTGCCTGAGGGTTAAAAAATAATGTAAATCTATGGAAATAAAGCCTCCCAGATAACAGAAGTTTCCATTAACTGCTGCTCTCCATCTTGATCTTAGCACTTCAGGTTTAGAAAATTAGAACTTCTGGGCTTGGAGGTGGGGAGCTCAAGGATGGTGGGGCACAGTAATTGCTTAGCCTTGAGTTTGATTCTCAGCACTGGAAGGGAGTGTAGGAAGGGAGAAAAGAAAAAAAATTAGAAACTATTATTAGTTGTAACTGTAGCTGACATGGGCATAAAGAGGAATGGACATCCCAACTTGGGCATATGAAAATTCCAAAAATTGAACAGATGCCTATATAGTACATTAGGTAGTTCCACAGAAGGAAGCACTTAAACACAACTGTAACAATATACTTGGTTGTCCATAGCTATCAAAAGGAAGCCTGCTTTCCCAAAGCAGTTGACAATAGACTTGCTTAGTGATTAGTAAATGATGGGACAGTGGGTGGGGTGCGGCGCAGGACGCAGGGGTTACAGGGCAAGGCTGCTGGGCACAGGTACATGCAAATAGTTCTAGTGCTTTGATGATAACTTTCAGACTTGTCATTTATGCAACTGAGGCTGCTTTCCCTTGGTTTCTCCCTCTGAGTTTCTAGCCTCTGCCCTTTTCTTTTCCATAAAAATGGTTTTATTCAAAACATGTTTTGCAAGTCTTTTTTTCCCACTGAGTTTTGCTGCTTTTTAAAAACTTTTTTAGTTGTAGATAGATACAATACCTTTATTATTTTATTATTTTTATGTGGTGCTGAGGATCGAACCCAGGGCCTCACATGTGCTAGGTGACCACTGTACCACTTGGCCATAACTCCAGCCCCATGCTGCCTTTTCTCTTCATCTTAAACATGTGTTTAAAAAAGCAGGGCAGTTTTGTGTCTTGTGGTAACATCCTGTCAGGCAACTGTTGCTGTACTCAGTGGGGTTGTGGGTGAGGAGCAGGCACCCGCTTGGAGCCTGGAACCTGGCCCAGGTGACCTGGGGTAGAGAAGTGGGCCCCGTTTAGTCACTTAGTCGCTTAATCTTGTCCTGCTCACTCTGCCTCTTTGCTACCAAAGCCAGTGACTCCTTCAAGCTTCAGAGCTGGGACCGTGTTATTGTTCTAATTGTTGATTGTTGGACACTTGAGGATCAAGGGACTAATATTTGTGCCTTTTCAAATACATTTATTTTTTTGCACATGGACAGGCAAACTTAGAATGTTATGGGAACACTGTTCTCCCTATGAAAAGGAGAGCTGGGTTTATGTATTAATGTTTATTTTTAAAGCAAATATGAGCCCGTATACATTCTGCTGCTGTCAGTTTATATCTTAAAATAACACATTTTGAAGATCCTCCCAGACCTGTGCATTGTACAGGTACTTTTCTTTTTAGCTCTGCATGGCAAGCTATGGAATGACTATCATCCTGGCCCCAGTCAGCAAGGCTCAAGGACACCAGCCCTAAGCCGGGGGGCCGGGGGGTATCCCAGAAAAGCTTCCTGGGCTGTAGAAAAATGGACAAGGAGAACTCGGCCTCTGTCCTGCCTTTCTACCCTCTTTGCACTTAGGGGTGGAGGCTGCTGGCTACAAAGGATGTGGTAGTAGGTCCCAGCACTGTCAGTTTGTGTCCTGGGACAGAAGAGTCTCCTCTTTTAAGATCTGATAGGAGACTCCATTTGGCCAGGGGATATTTGTCACTGGACAAAACAGTTCTTGCTACAACACTATCCCATCAAACTAAAATTATTTTACTCTTGAAATGTGATTGCTACATCAATGGCATATAAATTCTAAGACTTTTGAATATCTTATTAAATTACTGTCCTGAAAGCTACTACAAATGTACATTCTACCCAGCATTATTTGAAAGTATTAACTCCCCATACTTGGATCAACACTAGATTTGATGATAATGAAAACTTTTCCTAATTTGGTAGGTAAAAAGCTATTCATTCATTTACTTCCTGCTTTTTATTATTAATAGGTGGAAGATATTTTTCCTGTGCTCACTGAACATATGTATTTCTCATTATAAAAAGTGCCTGTTTGAATATTCTGTGTCCTTGTAGAGGCCACCCCTTAAGTTAAAACTCTGCCTCTCGTCTCAATCCAGGTTAAGATAATCCTTCAAGTTAATTTAAAATTAAGTTTAAAAGATAATTTTTTAAAAATATTGTTTTAGTTGTAGATGGACACAACATCTTTATTATTTATTTATTTTTTTAATGTGGTGCCAAGGATGGAACCCAGGGCCTCATGCATACAAGGCAAGTGCTCTACCACCGAGCTACAACCCCATCCCCAAAAGATAAATTTTTGTTATACAAGTTATTATGTTCCAAAGGTAAACAAAAATTACTATATGTAACTAAAGAAAGATTTAAAATTATGCAAAATTATGTTCCTTAATTTATAGGTATTAAAAATTTAATGTTTTTACTCTAGTTAATTATATATTGTGTTTTCCTTATAAACTTTACAACTATTGTTTATCAATGCTTTATACAAGTACTAATTTTAATATAAAACATAAGTTAATTTAAGGTAATAGGGCTATTACCTAGGGGACAAACAAGTCCTAAAATTGACTTTGGTCTGTACTGCTATAAATATAGCAAGTGCATGCTTATTCTTTGTTACAAGTCAGGCCCATCTGGTTGGCTCAGTCATGCTCCTGCTTTGAAAAAATATAATGCTTGCCTTTTTGCCTTTATTTCTTGATATATACTCTCAGAGTTTTTATTTCATAAACAACCCACTCCCTTGACCATGTGCGAAGTGAGTGGGAGAGCTGTAGGCTATGTTAGAAGGTGTGACATGCTGGAGGGACATGTGATGTGCTGGAGGAATAGCAAGTAGTTGATTGACAGAAGACCAGTAAGAACAGTTATTTAACTGAATCACATTTTCAGAAGCTTCTTTGGAGCATCTTTAACCTTTAAAAAAGAAACAGATGTTACTTCATCTCTCTGAAGAAATCCTACATCTCCTGGTCCCCCTATCAGTCATTCCCATCTCAGAGCCATGCTCACCTTGGGTCATGTGTTCCCCTCCACCCTCAACCCAAGGGTCCTGCAGCCTCTACCACCCTCCTCCCTTCTTTCTCACAGGCCAGAGTCAGCCCCAGCCCTGCTGTAGGCCTTGGTGTCTCAGGACTGAAGCTGCAATGACTGGATCTGCTCCCTGACTGGGAGCCTGCTCCTCCTCCAGATAGGAGGGGCCATAGGACCTGGGGGTGGAGAGAGTCCTGAACAAAGAAAGGAGCCTGGAACCTGGTTCCTGGGCCTTGGTTGCAGATGACATCTTTCTTCCCCCTTCCCCCTCAACCTCTCCTCACCTGGGAGCAGCACAGCTCTAAAAGTGACTGGCCCTGCCTACTCCCTCCACTCTGGTTAAGTCAGCTGGAGCATCAGACTCCAGCAGCTGCTCAGCCCCACCAGTCTCTGCAGAGGCTCTGCTCAAGGCAGAGGCTGCTGAGCTGGCTCAGGATCTGGAGTCTGCAGGAGGCTGGGTTCCAGGGCCACAGCCAAAGGCCAAGCCTGGAGTCCTAGGAGTCCCCAGAGAGCTGGCATCCTCTGCCTTCATCCTGAACAGACTCTACTCTCAGTTTCAATTGAGTTTCTGGAAATGAGCATGCGGTCCTGAACTCCATCTAGCCTTCCAAGTTGGGCTGGGAAAGGCCTTCTCTGTTCCCTATCCTGAGATTAGCCCTAAGAACCACCACCCCCCTTTTTTAAAAAAATATCTTTTTAGTTGTTGATAGACCTTTATTTATTTATATGTGGTGCTGAGAATCAAACCCAGTGCCTCACACATGCCAGGCAAGCACACTACCGCTGAGCCCCAGACCAAGAACCTCTCTTTTGACTGTGGGTATCAAGTCCCTTTCTCTGTACACATTGAATGGAGCTACCATGCTGCCATCTTCCAGGATTGGGTATTTCCTTCCTGTGTTCCTGTTATCTCCACACCATGCCCCACTGTGTCCCTCTCTTATAGAAATCTGGTCTGAATCAGACCTGCATCAGCTAAAACCCTTTAGAATCCACAGGCTGCCTTGGTATGGCCCCTCCTCTTTCCCATGGGCCCTGACAGGGAGGATTTCTCAGAACTCAGGGCTCAGAATGGCCAAGCTATTGCTACCAGTGACTGGAGGCCTGAAGGACCAATCAAAGTGCAGACTGGGACCTTGGGAATTCACTTTCCTGTCCTCATTGCTCACACAACTGCCCCATGTCTCTCTGTCCATTCTGCCCACAGCACCTGTCAGGAAGATCTGGAGGCCTAGGTGGATGAAGCAGGTGAGGATCCAGAGCAGAGCCGAGGGAATCAGCGTGCTGGTGGTGGACTCCTAGGAGACTCTGTCTATGATGGCACTTGAAGGTCCTGAAGTGGAAACACAAGAGCCTTAGCCCTTTTTTTTTTTTTTTTAATATTTAGTTTTCGGCCGACACAACATCTTTGTATGTGGTGCTGAGAATCGAACCCGGGCCGCATGCCTGCCAGGCGAGTGCACTACCGCTTGAGCCACATCCCCAGCCCAAGAGCGTTAGCTCTTGTTCAAGCAAAATCTGAGGAGATGCCTGCTCAGCTCCTGGTGTCCCACGTCATTCAGGCAGGCAGATAGTTCCTAGACCTCTGTGATGTGGCAGCTACTGTGACAGGTCATGAGGAGGAGGCAGACAGGAGAAGGGTCCTGACCTTAAAGAGTTCATATAGCTAATGGGAGAAGCCTGGGTGACAATACAACTCATCCTTCCTGGTGGCAAAATATGAGGTGACCTGTAGGAAGCCGGTCTCGCACGTGATTGGGCACCTCCCTGACTGGGTGTGAGGCGTTCTGGCCAAACTGTGTCAGAACTAATCCCCACCCTTTTTAGGTGCGAGAGCCCGTCTGTGTGGGAGTGTGACTGACCATTGACCCTGAGACCAATCACTGACCCTGACCTAGGAATGCTGTCCCCCTCAACCTTCATTGGATGGAATTTTCCCCTGAATTTCTTGTTCCCCAATAAAAGGCCACTCTCTGGCGTGCCCTCCCTCTCTCCTGCTAGTTTCTTATGTAAACCTCGCTACCCCACCAGGTGGCTCAAGGCAGGAGCCAGGGAGGGCCGTCTCTGACCTGGTCAAGAAAAAGGTAAATTGAGTTTATGTGTGTTTATTTTGATCTCACTAGTTAACGTCTATGCTTAGGACCTCTAGTATGAAGCCAGCGTGCTGGTTACCCAGCAGAATGACCCATGAGGATGGTGGTGGAGAAGGGTCTCAGGAGCTGTCATGTGAAGTGATTCACAAGAATTTCCAAAAACAGACCACCAAATGCCAGACCAAAGCATGAGCATTGAGGAAGAGGCATTAGGAGGTGAGAAGGGAAAAGATGGGAAGACTATACCTTTGGCTGTTAATCCAGGTCTGACTCAGGGTGGATGATGGGTCACACATACATACTTACAGGCAGCAGCATCTTATGTGCAGGTAGCTCCCACTTCCTCCTCCTCCTGCCACTTTCCTATTGGTTCCAGCTCTGCCTCCCATTCTTTAAGAAGTTCTGAAGCCAGGTTCTACAGTCACCCATTGAGGTCTCCTGTAAGAACTTGGTCACCTCCCTGTCGTTTTCCCACTTTTCTTTCATGCAGTTGGACTCAGGATGTACCTCAAAGCGGAGCCACATCTGTCCATTGAAACCAAACTGCCAGGAGCCACTGGTGCATCCACTGGATTTACAATGACAATACATCCTGCCCTCCAGGGTGTGGAGACCTGCCCCCATCAGAGAGAGATCAGCCTCCTATGTTAATGAATCCTTTGTCCACTCAGTACCACCTTCCCTGATCTCCTTCTAATCTGACTGAGTTCTTTCCTCCAAACCAGCCTTGTGTGGGATTTTTGGAAGGACCAACATTCAATATATATATATATATATATATATATATACATATATATATATATATATATTTTA